>NW_020454350.1:1859708-1886995 GCF_003342845.1 Nothoprocta perdicaria | reverse complement strand
AACTTTCCCAAACAAAACAAACAGCCAGATTTAAAAAGCAGCAGTCGGGGGCCCGTCTTGTTCGGAGTGCAGAGAGGCAGAGGCTGCCGGCGTGCAGCGGTGTTCCTGGCTGCAGGAAGGCGGCGGGAGAAGCRGGAGCTCCTCCCGGGAATCCGCTTGGAGCCGCGCGGCCTCCGGCGCCGCGGCACCCGCTCAGTCCATCCTCACCAGGGCATACCTGTCCGTGACCTTTTCCTCTGCTTTTTACAAAGGCAATAGATAGGAAACACAAATAAACCTGCCAAAACAAGAAAATGAGACAACAGGCAAAATTAATCGCCGTGCTTCGTGCAGTCATTTCGTTCTTTTGGGGTACATACAGCATTCAGTATTTACATCTTTCAGAGCACTTTGGCATTTGGATAAGCAGGAAAAGCACACRGGATTGCAAGTGGTGCTTTGGTGACATGTTAAACTATGTTCTCCCCTCTTTACCTTGGAACAAACTTCTGCTAAAGCCCCCATGCCCRACAGAAATAAATCCCTTACCAATGGTCTGGTTTGTTACATATTTTCTAAAATTTCTAAGTTTTATATTTTTTATAAGTTTTTAAGGTAAATTTTTAGAGATAAATCCAGGGTTGATTTAATTAAACCAGTTTTCATAAGCATGTAACATGTTCATCTAAAAAGCTAAAAAATATTTACTTACTGTAACTCTGGAATTCTGGGTTTATTTCTTCCCCAAATCCCCTTAACTTTTAATTCAAGAAGTTTCACAAGTTTTGAAGACAACAAATTGCATCTAGACTATTTTTTACAAGCATCCTTATTGATCATAAAGTGAGGTGTTTATTCCTGACAGGCATTATTTTTTTAATCAAAAGTCTTTTGAGTCAAAGTGTAAAAGGTAAAACTAGATTTAAGTGAAAAACAGTTTGTCATAAGAKAAACTATTTAAACACCAAAGGAAAAAGAGCCTCTTACTTTCCCCCTACTCCCCACTAATTGAGATGTCAAAGAATCGCTTTTCAGGCACCACCACAGTAACAAGCTATAACAAAACACTAGTGGGGTTCTYGCTATGAATCATCTTTTTATTGGTGTAAAAGGGCTCTCAGCTATGCTACTAAGATTACTTCTACAAGTGTGCTGGCAGTAAAGTATTGCTGTAATTCCTTCAAAAGCAAAACTTTGCTGTAAGTGATCAATGTCTTTGGAACAGTACACACTGCTCTCTCCTGGATGGCCTCTGTTATCTGGCCAGATCCAGGGTGGGAGTTTGGTGGCAGAACAGGCGCTATTACAGCTGCACTCCTGGAAAACCCTCTTAGATTTAATTTTTAATACAAGCAAAAGATGGCTTTTTTTCCAGCAAAGATTATACTAGACTCCGGAGCAAAATAAGCTTTACTGACTACATTTTTGGCATAAAAAAGGCCACCAAACCAATATATACCTCCTCAGCCAACCCAACTCAGAGTATTATTGCAGAAAGTGTATTTTTCATCTAGATACCCTAAAATATTCAGTATATTCCTCATCACAGCAGGCATATCCCAGAAAATCTTTATCAGTATATTGGTTATATGCTAACCGGTTATGTACAGTCTTACTGATGCAATTACCCTAACCCCATACTGGCTTCGTTACATCAGAATAAAGGCTCATCACTGCACTGTGATTCAGGGATGGGCATTCAGCACAAAGGTCCAATGACCTGAAGAAATTTGGCGAAGGGCTGTGAAGCAGCAAGATCCACAAGTGGCACCTTACTGCCAATATGAATGAATAGCAGCTAYGCACTTTCACAGGCAAAACTACATCTTGTAGCATATCTTGAAGTTGTGTTCCGCTGGGGTGYAGAATGGAAAGGTCCAAGGCAGCCAGCCCGTGGCACTAGATATAGATTATGCAGGCCTTTTTGTTGTTTTAACCATAATAGGCAAGAATTTTGGATCAGAAAAGCTTTAACAATTAAAGAACAGTGGGGGTGGGGGGAAGAGAGAGAGGAGGGAGAAGAGAGGTAGTCATAAAATCAAGGAAAGCAGTTATAAAGCTTTAATATTCTGAAGACATAAGCCCCCTAAAAAAAATGTGCAGGTTTAACACTAAAAAACTCTGTTTGTCCATCTCAGAGAGGGAAATACTGAAACAAGAAAGTCATGCAACAGCCTGGCAAACCCATCCTGTAATTCACGCAATTCTTACCTATTACAACAGCTACAGCTCCCAGTGCCAGTCCAAGAACCAGTATTAGGGGTGTAATGAGTAGTTTTCCAGCTGAAACACAAAATTCATTTAAATATTTCAAAGCAGGCATTTTATTTCTCCCTCCCCAACCATTCACAAATATTTGGATAATGTGACTTCTCAAAAGCTGGTTGGGTTGTTTTGAATACCTCACCAAGGTTCTTATTTGGTAAGTCATCCTGCCAATCCAGCTAGGAATCACCCCCAAAAAGCCAAGTCCTTGCACACATTGCTCACTTTACCYACCACAATTCTCTAAAAACAGCTTGTTTTGGGTATTAACAACTAACTTCATCTTCCACTCCAAAATCCTTCAGGCTGGGACAGGAACACAAAGGATATAAGGTTACAGTCYTCTGGCTTTACAGAGATTCTCCAGAGTCTTGTTGTACCACAACCACCCTGGGAAGATGCCAAGCAAGCCAGTATCTCTGGGAAGGGAAGGTTCGCTCAAGGCAACAGTACCAGCTGCTATCTCCATGTGCTTCTCCTCCCTCTAAAAGGCTACGGGAACGTCCTCCTGTACTGCTGCGATTTAGGACTAAGCCTAACCACTGCCAACGCTATTTTGGATCAGTATTTGAAACACTCTGTTGCTGCTCCTACATGAAAAACGTGACAGGGCTGTAACACTGCTCATCAGCTAGAGCATGAGGCTCTGAGATCAAATGAAACCCACTCTCATTCTTCACATTTTTTTTCTCCCCTTGATCTAATCATCTGTATAATGGCAAGGAAGGAGGGCAGAACTCCTTTTGAAACACTGAACGTATTTGACTTTGGTTCAAAGTTTAGTTTCAACCAACCTGGGCAGAATCATTCTCACTGTGTTGGCTGAGTTACTCTTAAGAGGCTCCTTTTCTCAGCTGTCTGAAAATGCAGCGTTCTCGAGCACTTTTACTCACACACCAGCAGTTTGAACAGACATTTGAAATTCAACAGTTCTCTATGTTGAGCATAAGCTGGAAAGATTACCTCTAGGAAGGGAGGAAGAGCCAGGTCATTCTCTTTCCCTTCCGTCTCCCAAGTCACTTGTATTAGATTTCAGTACATGAATTACTTCATTCAACAATGAWGTAAACCTCTCCATAACCTGACACACTAATTTGGGCAGTCTGAAGGAAAAATGAGATATTTTGGAAATATTCACAGCACTCAATGAATTGGTCCTTTTCACACTTCTGTTCTGTTAGTTTTTAAATTTCTTAGGAGTGTTGTGATTGGGAAATGTTAATTCCTAGAATAAAAAAAAATCTGGCAAATACTATCGGTATTACTCTATTTGCCAGGCATCCTAATGGTAGACCTTTAGGGACTTCACCGAGTTGAATTATACATACACATAAGCTGTCATAGCCTCAGATAAGTTATTCAAGTGCAGACAGGAGAACCAATGTCCAAGAATGGAAAATTCAAGTAAGCTCTAAAAAATCAGTGATAAAAAATACCTAAAACATTAGGAATACCTTCAACAATTTTAAAGTAAAACTTATAAAATGCTCTTTTAAGACGTAAGCTCTGTTAATAACAATATACCACGTACAATATACCACTAACATTCATATTCACGTAATTTGAATGTTAGATATCTGATAGCAAAATTATTAAGAACYTAAACAGAAAACTGAAGCACAGAGAATCCAGATTCTATAGAAGGGCTAAGCTAGCTTTGACGCAAATAATTTCTTTGCGGATACAAATCACGTTTCCTAAGCTAATTCTGTTTAGTATCTTGTTGACTCATATTCGACAACCTAGCTCCGAGCTGGAATAAAGCATTAATGTTTGCCTTCYTCCTCCTGCTTGTGAATAGGATTAGTTCTATGATCTGTAAGGATGGAATGACCTTTCATCGGCATGGGACAACCAATTCGCTAACTGTATCTTTCTTTGTTAATCAAGGCATTCTTTCTAAATGTTGAGCTTTAAAAATTAATTTATTATATATGTATTATATCCTTGTGTATCTATACAATATCCCTGTATACAATGCCTTTATAAATTATGTTTCTTTACTTTTACCACACAAAACTAAGCAACAGGTTACCACGACGTGGCTGACAACTCTACCCAAATCGTTCATACACATAAATCGTGACGGGTTATGGAGGCTCCAAACCACAGCTAACGCACAACCAAGGAATGCTGCCGCGAGCCAGGGTGTTAGAGCCACATGTTCCACAGGGATCCATGGTTCCAGCGCTGCCGGCTCGGGGCCTGCGCGCAGGGAAGCCACTCAGGCCGGCGGGGGAGCCGGCAGGAGCCCTGTTACGCCCCCGAGCCGGGCGACACCTCGGGCCTCCAGGCCACGCGCGGAGCTCGGCACCACGTCGCGACGTGGTTCGGTCACGCACCAGCTCGCGCTTGTAGAGGGTAACTACGGGCACTGTGGTAAATAAGTCAAGTCCCAAAAGGGAACAGAATCACAGAATGGTCTAGATGATCTAGAGATCATCTCGTCTAGATGATCTAGAGACCATCTAGTCCAACCCCTCTGCTCCAGCAGGGACACCCAGAGCACAGGGCGGCATCCAGGCAGGTTTAGAAGATCTCCAGAGAAGGAGACTCCACAGCCTCCSTGGGCAGCCTGTGCCATGGCGCCGTCACCCTCACAGGAAAGAAGTTCTTCCTCACATGGAGATGGAACTGCCGGTGTTTTAACTTACACCCATTGGCCCTTGTCCTGTCACTGGCCGCCACTGAGAAGAGCTTGGCCCCTTCCTCCCTACATTGCCCTGTCATGTTAATCAGATCCCCTCTCAGCCTTCTCTTCTCCAGAGAAAAGAGGCCCAACTCAATCTCTCCTCACACGAGAGATGCTCCAGTCCCTTAATCATCTTTGTTGCCCTCCACTGGACCCTCTCTAGAAGCTCCACGTTCAAAACGTTTTTGGAATTCTCCTTGTAAATAAATCAAGCCCCAAAAGGGAATGYTTTTGGAATTCTACTCAGATCTATGGCAGGAGTTTCACTTTTGTATACAGGTACTCAACATGAAGGTACAGACCTCTGTAGTAACATAATATTTACATTTTGAGGACTTTCAGATGATTTCAGAGAAGTTGCACTGCTGTTGATATACAAAGACAATATTGTTCTGGAAGAGAAGGAATCATTTTAGGAAACATGAGGGAATATTTTCCCTTGCATAACTTTCTATATATTTCCTTAAAAGTACACCGAAAAAAATCCTTTGAGAATTCTTTTCCACATAAAAACCTAATATACCAGTTTTGGAGAGCAAAAGTAATGACCAGCATATGAAAGACGGAAAGTTCAGTCTTCCAAGTCTAAATATCAGTATATGCTTAACTAGAGCAACTGCAAGTATACATTCACAAATCAAGACAGTCATATCTAGCTAGATTTAAGTTCTAGTACAAGCTCCCATCTGTATTTTAAAATGTACAATCAAGTGTATAATGGGCATTGTTACAAAACAGACTGAYTTAAATAACATTTCTTTTGTAGTGCACCCAAATGTGTACGCATAAAGCAAACGATGCASTCTGCTTTTTTGCACAGCAGATCAGTCTGATTTGAAAATATGTTGTCTTCAGATTCATATTTGAAATGCTATACACCATGCATTTAAAAAATTGTTTTAATGGCTTCTACTGCATAGTCTGTCCTATTATACCTACGTTATTAGCAAACGATTTTGAACATAAATTCACCCAGCTGAATGCAGGGGACACTTAAGTGGCATCTGAAACACGCTGAAGACAGTTAAACATAAATTTCTCCTTTCTGTGTTTAATAAGGAATATAACTTGCATCTAACTCAAGTTATAATTAAATATTCTGCCTTCAACAACTAAGCTAAGCACAGTCTAACCAGTATGAGGATCAAACCTTCAAGTCCACCCAGAATGTAGGATAAAAGCTATTTCATATTCCTGTTCAGCAAGGTAACATGGAAAACTCTCCTTTAAGAACACATGTGGGCTAAGGTGGGGAGAGAAATGCCATCAAATTAAGTATTTGTTTATGCAAATCCCTCAGTTTATTTTCTTCTTTTCCTTCTTACTTCTATTTTTTTTACAAAGCCACTGGTTTATGAAGAACAGTATGTTTAAATTTAATGCTATTAATTTATGTTGCTATAAATGATTTTCCTTTCCTTTTATTACAGAACAGTCTGTGATTGCAGGCATGGACCTTTACTTCTAAACACAAAATATGATCGTAAGCCAGAGTCTGCCATAAAATGTTCTTTCCTTTTTACACACCCCATCCACATGGATTAAGTTTAAAAAAAAAAAAAAAAAAAAAAAACCCAAAGAATCTGTACCGTACAAGATCACCACATTTACTTCAACGAGTACACTTCTTTTCCATAACAGGAGCACAAAAATCTTCACAGGTTAAAACATATCTAACAACACCTCATTCATGTCCCACTTGCAGCTAGAAGTGAAGTTCTCTAAGTAGAAGTGCATTTTACTATAGTAAATCCTACTTTCTTTCCCCTCGTTGGGTTATATATTACTACAATTTAGAGGCTGTGCTTCGTGTTGACCCTTTCCTCTGCATTCTGCTCCAGTCTCCTTTTTCCAACACACTCTGAGCTTGTGTTTTGTTACGAAAAATAATATTCAAAGATAATGATAAAGATTCTAAAGAAGAGTCTATAAATAAAGACAGCAGACAATGATCAAGTTATTAATATTTACTGAATTTTATGACAGAAGGAATATAAAATAACATCAGCTATAGGCCATTAAAAAAAAAGTGAGGAAGGAGGTATGTGCTCTGCAAAATGCATAATAGAATCTACTGCAAAAAGCCGACAGATGCTATGAAGACAAAACTGTAAGTCATTAAAGAATAATTGTATAAACTGGTGAAGGATGCATCTATTGACAGTTATCAAGCAAAGATGCAGATGCAAACCTCAACCAAGGAAGACCCTAAAGCAGCAATTACTGGAAATACAGTGACAAGGACCTTGTTTCCCCTTGCCAAGCTCTGCTACACAGACCTTTGCACTTGCCCAGCTAACGAGAAGCTCAATTCTGCTGCAGATGGCTAAAGCTTTACAAGGAAAGCTGCTCTTGCCCAAGCCTCCACCCTGCAAGGGGCAGAACAACAAGCTGGACTGACATCACTCAGAGCTGTGGATGTCTTTGGAGAGGGATGTCAGGAGACCACTTCACAACAACGTAAGGCCTGCTTAGGAAATTAAAGGCCTGTGTAAATCAAGGACCATCAAGAACCCACTAAGTTAAGCACAGCTAAAATCTTATCCAACAGAGGAAAAGTAGGTGTCTAAATTCTTGATTCCTACACAAATACAAGTTGCCACATCTTTATTTTTCAGATTTCAGATGTGAATGTCTAAAGAGAAACCTAGAATGCTTTGCTAGTTATTTAAGCAATGAAACATAATTTACATATATATATGTATATATACACACACACACGCGCACACACACACACCCATAAATCTAATTTCTCTATGGAAAAGCCTGATGGACTTAGAGTCCGGGATATCAATGCAGAACTCTGGCTCATTGGGAACTTGGGTTTTAACAAACTATTCTAAAAATCATGGCAATTATTATGTTTTTTGGCAGAAGCAGTTGGCTTCCTCTCTGTTAACGTGAACATTCCTGAGGAAAATAACATATTAAAACAGGAGAGGAGTCTTGTAGAGCAAGTTTTAACAGCAAACTCTAGGAGAAATTTAGGCTGAGGTTTGGAACTTTGCTACCCTTTCTTGGCTTACTAATTAAAGAAAGCCACAAGCATACTCACAAACAGTGATCATTCACATATAAACTCATTTTCTTTCTTGTTAATAAAAGCTTCCCCCCCCTTTTTTTTCTCTTAGAGGAAGATATTTTGTACAACATTTTCATACATTTAATATACATACATTATGTATATTAAAATCATGCATACACATTTCTGACATTAATCAGCAAACTGCATGTTCGGATACTACAAGYGTAAACCAATGCAAATGTTAAAGCAGGAATAACGTAACTGTTGGCAGATCTAATTTTGTGATAAAAGACAGTGCTTATTTATATGTGTATTTCCATGGCACATAGAAGGTTTAATCTTGAAGTAACATTCCCTGTGATTCTGCAYGTGAGCAGCACAGAATTTGTAGTCTCTGAGTACAATCCTTTGCTATCACACATAGTAACTCTATCAAATGTACCAAGATCCATTTTAAAATAATTYACATCAATTGCTATGTTGCTTTTACTGAAATCTCTTCTGAAACTTTACCACGTGGTTAGAAACAGCCTCTGAAACCTAAATTTATTCATGAACAGTTTACATCCATTTGTTGTAGTGCCTGCACTTTCTTTAATCTTTAATAGATCTTCTCATGCGTTGGAATTTATCTCTATAAAATATATAACAGTAAACAGTAAACATATACAATTATTTTGAATTCTATCCTCTTTCCCATTTATTTCTGCTTCTTATTATTTTCTTRTTAAAGTTTGTTTTACAGCCTTGCAAACTACTGAGGTCCAGCTAATGGGCCTGTATTACTTATTATCATTTGTTAAACACGCACTCGACGTTTGCTCGTCTCCCACAGCTTTGTGGATCAGCTAACAATTGTTATTACCAGGCCTATGAGTTTCTGCGCCAGCTTCTGTCTTACTGTAAAATGGAAATCACCTGATTTTCTTCCTGGAACACATTTGGCTCAGGACTATTGTTTTCACTTCAAGACTACTGACATCTACTCATTCAATCTCTGTATTCAACATCATCCAGTCGAAAAACTCAAAGCATTTCCTTATTCTAGGTAAATTCCAAATCATCTCTAATTTCTTTGCCTTGTTTCAAAGTACAAAAAAAACCCCTTTCCTTAATAGGTCCCCAGTTCTTAATACGGGTCCTAGCTTAAATGATACCTTATATCTGTACTAATTTTATATGCTGTAGCATGTTGTATAATGTACAATGATTGTTGTGCTTCTTTAAGGTTGAGATGGGTACACACCTTGTTCAAAAGCAAATTAGCAGTCAGGTTTTGGCGTTATTTTCTTATGAATGATATCTATCTACAAACAAACTAGGAGTATGGACAAAAAAAGTCCACAGAGGAGAACAGTTAACCACCTCCTTTACAAATATGATGTTTCAGATGCTTCCTTCTCTCCACTTTCCTATTGGGTAGCTCAGATATCCTCAGCTCAACAGGCAAACTCCACTGTTCGGGACAACCATTTCCCTAGGTGTTACACGGGGTCAGTTCCCCTCTAGGCACTTTACATGGTGACCAGACTCTGCTCAGACTTAGCCAAATTTCATCATGCCATGACCCACCCTTTGGCAACAGTCAACTCCTCCTGCAGATCCTTTTGTAGATCTAGGTTTTAGCTGCTGTGAGACATGGCATGGCTTTTCCTGTGTGCCTGAGTAAGTGCTTCTTCATTCATATGTTAGTGGAGGGATAGAAAGATCAAATAGCAGCAGTTACACAGCAGTTCGTAAAAAAAATAAAGATACAAAACGCAAAGAGAAATTTCCTATGTCCTAAGCCTGAGCACTGCAAAGGATTTTCACCAAAAGTTGTTCTGCGCCATTGCACCACTGCACAATAAAAGGTCCTTTCAAACAGCTGGGGTCACTATGAAACTTAAAATGAATAAATTATAAAGGGAATGGTAATGTTCTTGGAAACAAATTAAAATTATTTAAAACTGGCTTATGCTGGGATTGGAGTTTTTCTTTCCAAGTTTGCTTGCCTTCTTTAAATGTTACTGAGAAAAATGTTACCAGAATAGGGGACGCAATAGTTACTCATACAGAGACCATTGTAAAACAGTGTCAAAATGTCCAAACATCTTTCAGTATTTTTAGAAAACCGCCTTTTACACAACTAAACAGCAGGCTGTGCATCCTGTGCTTTAAAGCAATGTTTTTTAGCGTATTGATTTCCGCCCCCACACACAATCACCTCATCGCACAGCTCTCTACAAGGTGCATCTATCCACTCACCACAGACAGAGCCTCGCACTAATCTCCTCAAGTGGGGTCTCTCGGGGAGGTAGCGGTATTTGCATCCAAAGATACTGAGGTTGGACGTGTGGTCTCCGAAGAAGCGGAGCTGGCGGTATCTCTCCCCACAGCGGTAACAGAAATTAGTGTTACACTGGGAACAGGTCATGTGGTCACACCCTTCCGTTCTCTGGATGTGGATCTTTATGAGCAGAACAGAAAAGAAAAGATTATTTTTCCCCTGCTAAGCACAGGAAAGTAGACACTACCCCCCATATATACTGCATATATGGTGGGTCAAACAGGTTGACACTGCGAGCAACCCCTCACTTAACTCAGTGTTTGCATTAACTGATGCCCCAACTCTCCTCCAAGAGAACAATTTTCTACAGTGTGTTTACAGAAAAACAAAGTTATATTTGTTTCCAGTCTTTCACTGAAGAAATGTGTTCCACTTATTTCTTCTTCTTTGTTAAAACCACTTCTTTGCCTCAGACGAGAATCCAAATGCCCTTTCCTCTTACTGAATGACTGGAAAGATGAAAAGTTGTGTTATTGCTCAGGCAGTCACATCAGTACCAACTGTTATTAGCAGTAGTACAGTAAATATAGCTCATGAACTCTGCCTGACCCACCGAATATGGGCTTCCCTCTTGTAGCACCTGTGGCCCCACTCCCTTTTCCATTACAAATTGGTTTGGCATTTTGCAACTGAAACAACTCTGCTGTTTGCATGAATGAGAAGAGTAGTAATGGATTTTTTCTTTTTAAAGGAAGTATCTACACACAGCTATTATGTTTGCCCACTAAGCAGGGCTGCCTTAGGCTCTGCTTTCATACTACCACTGACTGCCTGTATCAATTAACTCATTTGCCATTCCTAAACCTCCATGCATTCTTTTGCAGCAAAATGCGTACATTTACTTATTTTGCACGGATTCTGTAAGGCTTCATTCCGAGTTAAAAATTCAGAGAATCTTAGGAGAAAGGATGCCCCGGGGCTGAGCATCTCACTAAATCATATTACATACTGCAACTACGATTACACAGCTACTTTAAATCCTAGCAGCTAAGAATACAGTTACAGCAGTAAGCATTTTTTTTTCTTTTCACAAAGCTGATGAAAACCAACATCCTATTGAAATTTTACTTGTTAAAACTCGTGATGAACACCTCTGTAATCCTTTACTCATATCAGCAAATATTTATTTTGAGGGAAGGTGACATCACTACTTAAAATGGCCTTGCCAGCAACAGAGCACTTACCCGAGTTGTGGAAAGCTAAGGAACTGGCCTCTCACCTCAAGAGAGGCTTGTAACTTGTGGGCATTAGACATTCATGAGAGGGTCAAGTGTGCTTGCACTCTCAAAAGCCTTGCCCACTCGACACGCTACTCAAACTGGTGCTTCACAATCACAGACATGTATAAAAGAAACATAGGGGCGTTTTCCAGCAGCAGTACTTTTGGTAAAAGAATGCAGAGCATAGGAGTTTAAAGTAATTCCAGGTACACCTGCCAACAGGTGAAATACAGAGAACTGTGCAGGATTTTGTGGTTTTGGAGGTAACTCTCCTCATCTGCTGATTCACAGTGATGCATTTCCATCTTAAATGTGGAAATGAGGAAATCAAATCTTCTGACACTAATGAGGAGTATCTGTTTTCATTTGTTTTTTAAATCAAGACTGCTGAACTCTCCTTTCTCTTCTTCAACTTACCAACCCATTTTATTACGTTATCCATCAAGTCAAATAAGAAATCTGTACAAGCCTGGAGCCTAATTGCCCTTCATGCAAATGCTCATTCCCAAAATACTTCATTCATTAAAAAGAAAAAAAAAAAATCTTTGGTAGATGCAAACTCAAGGACCAGCTGGGGATGGCTCTGCGCATTCTACCCTCAACATCCTCTGTAAATACCCATCTTCTCTTCCTTGCTGTGAGCCATCCTTCTAACCACAGTGTCCTAGCTGCATACCAGCATGCAAACCCCAGTTAGTCATCCCCATCACTCCTCAAGTTTCACTTCTGAATCTCATCGTTTCTGCCCTATGTCTTTCAAAACAAAGCTGGAGAAATCCCACAAAACAAGCCAAATAGGTTTCTGCAATCCCCTGAATCCTCCTGTCCCCTTCCCACCCACCCAACAGACAAGTATATTTCTCTTCAAGCCTAAAGAGGTTGACACAGCATTTGTTTTCTTACATAATGCAATTACAGGAGCTTTACTTTTTGAAGATGCAGATAATAAAGTAATATTACAAAAGTTTTGAACAATGTTTCCGTAGAAACTAAAAGCTGCATGTCTGAAACAAATCATTTTACCTGCCTTTTACGTGACATTTTTGTTGCAAAGCCTTCACCTTTTTATAAGGACAGAAYTCATTAAGAAAATTAATTGTGGTGCACAGAGAGCCTGTCAGTGCACACAGACTGACAGAGCCAGGTGAGCTCTGCACAGCGCAGGCGGGCGGCCTTCAAGACGAGCAGGCGACATTTCACCAGAGGAGCTTCGGCTCTGCTTCACACGCGTGTTCCTCTCTCCCCTCCGCATAATCCGCTGACAGAGATGGATGGCAAATCCACAGGATGGGAACGTGATGGCCAACGGGTCAGGTATCACACAAACGTTCCCCCTTGGCTGGCTGAAACAGCAGGAATGTGCTGGGCAGCAGGGATCAAGGGGATCGTGCGGGGCTGGGAATGCGGCTCGCTAGTTAGTGGGATCAATGACAGTGGCGGGACCTCATCAGTCTGGAGCTTCCCAGAAACATAGCAGGGGCAGAGGCGGCAAGAGGAGAGAGAAGAGCTGCCACCAGCCTCCTCGGATTCGGGCACTAGTGCCGGTGTAATACGGCACAGCAAGAGGCACCCAGGACCTGCTCCCATGCAGAGAGGCCACAGCCACCCTTCCACAGCCAGGCGAGGCCCCTCCAGAACTCAAGAAAGGCCTCCAGAACAAGGGACGGTAAAAAAAACAAACCAAAACAAACAAAAARATCACCAACTGTGAAGTGCATAGAGCTGAAGGACTTAAGGCAAGGCTGGAAATAGCAATTTGGCTCTTGGGACAGAGCTTGGGAGGCCTAGCAGATACACCTGACTTTGCAGCTGCACAACAACGTGTACAGATGACTGCAGCAATCTTCTAGAGAATGAGCAGTGGCCAAAGGGATCTTGGAAATATTTCTGKTTTTGCCTTGATCAGCCGAGATCAAGTTGCCTTCAAATCCTGCAAATCTCCTTTGCAAAGGAAGGCACATTTAAAGAAATCTTTCCAAAGAAATCAGTTCAAGAGATCTACCACTCCCAGTGAATGAAGAACAGAGCAGTCACTTCTTTCCCTGTCCTGTGCGAGCAAGCTCRATGCACAGTTGAATCCCTTCCTAGACAAGCACAGATTCTCTTCAGGCAATGAAAAAGAATTCAAAGAACACCTTAAAAAAGTATGTCCTGAGTTATTTGGGAACATTCATTTTAATCAGATAAGCAATTCYACATATAAGTATATATTCCTCAATTTGTATTAACACTCTGATTTTCTGAATTTTCTGTGGTTGCTCAAAGCTTTCTAAGTAAGCACCAGCACTTTGAGTTTCCTCTGTCAGTGCTCACTTTTGAGGTCTGTAGTAAGATAAAACCAATATAAAAACCTTCTTGTTTTGCTGTACTGTAAAAACACTCATGAAGAACATTTTGTTGTAAATCCATTTTTTTTCAAAAAATTTTAAGATATATACACATGTGTGTGTGTATGTGCCTGTATGTGTGTATATATACACACACACACACGCAAATAAAGCAAAATCCCCAAAAGTAGTGAGGAAGGCAAATAGATTTTACATATTTTATGAAAAGGCACTTAATATGCAGTAATTTCCCACCCATCAGCCAACTCCATCTAAAACAATACTACAGCTTTGTTGGAAAAATCTTGAAAAAACGSTTTATGTTGAGTATCTCAAATCAACATATAAGAAATTTGGGAAGGGCTCCATAAAAAACAAAAACAAACCTTCAAGAAGTGTCATAATTCTTTTAAATTATATAAAAGAATGACAACGTGCTATTAATATACTGACATATTTTCACAAAATAACAGTAATGTATTTTGACCATATGCAATATTTTTATTACAGTTGAAAATAATCTCTTCCTGTTAGGTACGCTAAAGCTGTGTCTACCTACGGAAAAAGGTAATTAAATTTAGAGCTTTTTAACAGTGCCCATTAGTATTAGCATTCCCACGGATTACATTCTTTCACAAACACCTACCAAAAACCACTGAAAAACATGTGAATACTTGCTTAAGAATCTGCCTATATACACACCCTATAAGATTACTAGCACTTACAATCTCCCATTTTCCCACCTGCATGCCCAGACACGACATAAATTGTGCATTCTACTTCTCAGTAACATAGCTACTTAAAAAAAAAAAAAAAGTCCATGCACTTTGTTTGTATGYCCATGTGTTTTGCATGGGTATGTAAAATTCTCCAAAAGATATTTGTTAATATGTAAAGTTAAAATCTGTGACACAAGCCAGCGTGTGGAGTTTACTAGTAATTTTGCAGCTCATGTCAGGAAAGAACGTCTGCCCCGACTAGACTTCCTACTTTCAGTTTCTATTTGTTTCCATTTTAGAGTAAAGATCAAATATTAATATCTTGATGCTTAAAATTTTACCTTGACTGTTCCTCAATTTGTCAGTTAATTGAGACGATGGCATTTTTTAAGCAAAGCATGAAAGATTCTTGGAAATGGAACATGAGCACATACTAAACTAAAATAGTCATCACCTGAAACACTCCTACTTGGATCTTGAAAAGGGCCAGATCGAACCCCATGCTAAGAGCCCTGTTTTCTTCTTCACTCTTTTTGAATTGGAAACGTTGACAATTGCCTGGTTCAGTATAGACCATTATCTCATCGACAGGGTATTTTGGGGAATAACTTTCCATATAACTTTCCATATTGCATCCCATCATGCAAGAGGTTCTATTTTCTTTTACCTTAAAGAAAACAAAACAACCTCCCTACTCCCCCCACTCCCGACTCCCCCGCACACACACACACACTAAAAAAAAAAACCCTACAACCTTAAAGTCTTTTTTGGAATTAATACCCAAACTCATCCAGCTTTAGGGGTTAGAAAGAATTGGTTGATGCATAAGTTTTTAGTGTCCAGCTTTTTCATACAAGGTYAGTGAAAAGAGCTGTACACTGAATATTTCAAAAAATTACATCATTTCTTTAAAGAGTATTAAACATACTAAGGTTTGCAACTTTCTTCCCTGTTTGTATCTCCGTCTTCTCTGCCAGCAAGGCTCTTACCTCTGCTTTTCTACATTCATGCTTTTTGGCTTAATTTTTTTTTTTTTTTTTTTTTTTTTTGCCACTGTTTATTTTTGACAAGGCTGACTAGTGCTTATCGTTATATACTTATTTCTCCAGTTACATTATTCACATTGTCCTAAGGCCTGAATCTGGACACAAGCCAAAGAATTAAAAACAAACGGATACTTCTTTCCACTCCAAAGGGAACAAAGTTTGTGAAAGCACTTTACTGTGAAGACTTCCCAGAAAGTGAACGTTTTTAGAACTGGCTCAAACCTATCAAGTCCCACCAAGTGCCAAGTCGTTAAAATTCTGCTCCAAYGTCACGTGTACGTGGGAGGAAGGGTAAACAAGAGGCTGCTCATTTCAGAGCTTTGGGAATTTTGGTTAATGTTTTGAAATCTCTCAATTTCAAGCTACAGCGTCAGAGGCATTTCTTTCCCCCGAGCAGAATAAGAAACTTAGTAAACTGACAAACATTATCCGACTTGCTCAAGAGAAGGTTTGAAGTGTGACTAAAGTATACTTTATCRTTTAAAAAGAAAAATAAACCTTCCTATTCAATACTTATTTCTTACTAAACGCTTCAGATTCTTACTGTGTCCTCTTCTTGAGCTAGATGTAGGGCAATAGATAGGTTCAAATTCCTCCCTTTCAAAAAGCCACGGATCGCCCCCCAACCACAGTGCTCTCAGGACTGTTACTAACTATTCCCTCTAAATAGCTGGGGACGAAGAACTAGTGAGTAAACTCAAGGGCCACCTTCATGAAGGGCAGCTGGAGAGATGCCCGTGCCTGCTCAGTCTCATTTGACTAGTGGGAAATACTGCATATCCTGGAGAAAATAATGAGTTTTGGGGTGGTGCAAGGAGGGGGACACTGCTTCTTCGTCTGCTGAAAATTAAACTAGAAAATAATGAGTTTTGGGGTGGTGCGGAGAGGGGGACACTGCTTCTTCGTCTGCTGAAAATTAAACTAATTTACAAGAAAGAAGGACTGACCTTTAATCCTAAAAAGCTTTTCTAGTTTTGCCAAATCGTGAGGTCTCTCAGAGCTGAACTCACTGAGGATTTTKGGGGGGAAAAAAAMCCAAAAATATATATAAAAAACACAACAGAGGGCATTATATTTCTTCAAAGCTTTATTTCAGGAATAATTTGGACTGCAAYACACATACATCACAAGTATAAAATGGAGCCTTTTCTTAGAATTTCTATAATGTTTATTTTATGTGCAAGAGGTCTGCAGAATCATTTCAGGAATTGGTAAGTAAAATATTTGATTCTTCTCTCCGTGGGCCTGAGCTCAGAATCTGCACAGCAAGCGTGAGTTTTAAACCCAGAGTGGAAGCTACAACTATTTACTTTGGATAAATATTTTTAAGAAATAAACATTTGAAAAAACAACCTGCGAGCCAACAGAAAGCAACTTACCTTGCATTTTGGACACTTCTGGGCATTCCTTTGCCCATGCTCAATTTCGTTGGCCCAGTGACGCAAGAGCTTGTCTCCCTTTTTGTATTCTTTACAGTTAACACCTTCATGCCAGGGAGAGTGGCACTTAAAACACCAGACAAATTGGCAAGACGGACACTGGATCTGCGTAAATGAGAAAACACCACACGTTTGCAAGCCGTGCTCTGCCTCAACGCTAAAGCCCAYCTGAAAAATGCCACCCTTAAATTAAGGCACTAACTGCAACAGCACTCTAAGTTTAAAATTAATTATGAAAATATAGGTTACCATAGAAGCTAAGATTGCTTTTTCATTTTAAAATAGAAAAGCTAAAGAATTTATTGTTAAAGCTAGTGAAAGCTTCAGTCAAAAAAAAAACACAAATAATTTGTTTTAAATATAGGAACTGTTTACCGAATTCACCAAGTGACTCACATGCAAAAAAGTAAATTCCAGAAAATGTGTAAGTGCCCCCCAAGACACATCTCGTATCACGTAAAAACTGAACAGCCAAGTCTCACTTTGGTGGGTCTCTTCAGCCATGAACTGCATTCCCTGGGTTGTTACCAGGGAGCACTTGGTTTTCTGAAGGAAATCTAGGAWGCCCTGAATGCCCTATGAAACTCATCTGAGAAACAGCCCTGGGAAAGGACCAAGAGCAGGAGTCTTCCTGCTTCTCAAACACAGGTGTCAACCCCCACCTTAACCTCAAGCACCTGCTGCTCTTCCCTTGGTTATGTAGCAGTCAGCCGAGCTCAGTCTTTCTGCTAAAAACACTTAAGAGGCAGAAAATGCAAGGTAAGTTTCTTAAATTAGGGGGTGGCAGGGAGTAAAAAATCTCCTTTGGTTTCAAATCACTATGTGAAACACAAGTACCATCATCATTATCTCTTCTTCCAGACTCCCCCCTTTCCCCTCCTTTTCTTTTAAATGAATAGAGAAAAAGCTCCTGTAGCTGCTCTGCCTAGAGAAGCCTTAAGGAACCAGGGCAGGTTCCAGGTGCTGAGGCAGTCAAAGCCAGTCCTCATATCTGAGCATGGCTAAATAAAGCAGGTGCCACAGGCCTCATTACACAGAGGCACACTGAACTTCAGCCGTGCCTGGCAGCCCAACTCTCCAGGTCCAACCCAGAGTGAGGAACGGCAGGAAAGGGCAAATCCTCCCACGGYGGCCGAGCCCTTCCCACCCCGTGCAGCTTCGGGCTCCGTTCTGTGCTGCCAAAGTCGGTGCTCAGAGCTCCCTGGAGTATTTTGCTGGGAAGCAGCCAACATCATTATTTACACGTACAGCTCCTACACCCGTCACTAGCAGCACGTTAGTACAAAGCTGATCTGCTCTCTAACGCGTGACCGAGTGTTGGAGCTCTCTGCTTCGTCCTCAGTGCTGCTCCCCAAGTGGTCTATGCATCAGTAACATGCGKTTTTTTTCTGCCTTTGATATTTTTACACACCAGGGATCTAATTGACCCAACGGATGAAGCCGAGTAGGGCTCTGCATGCCCCGCTGCTGAGGACTTGGCTTTAACTTCACACGTACAAAGCAGAAGTTTTTGCTCTGCAGCAGTGCCAAACAACTGSAGCCTCGTTTGCAGCAAGGGAAATATTTCTGCTTGTGTAAAACGCTCAGTTAAAAAGCGCTGCCTTTAAGCAATGCACTAGGCGATGTGCTGCTTTTTCATGTGCATTTAAGTGTTAGAAAACACTTTCCTGTGTATCAAATGGACTCAAAGAGAATGTAAAGTCAAAGTGGATGAAATTCTGACATTCAGCATCCTGTTTAAGTACCATTTACTGTTTTCCATACATACACAGTATCGGTTTTGATACACTGYAAGATATGCTGGTAAGATAATTACATTTGTCATATGCTTCCTGTCAATGTAAAGACTTACTGAAGACCTAGGTAGGTGGTACAAGAACAGAGTAGATGCCACAATATTTAAGAACAAAATAAAGCCTGTTTGCAGTGAAGCAGCACATTAAAGCTGTAATATCAGGGTTACAGACATTAGTGCTTTTTCATGATAACACAGTAATTTCTGACCAAATTTCTAAGGTCAAGATAAGGAAGAAAAGCAATATAAAATGCAATTTGTATTCTTTCTCTAATCTAGTGGCCTGCTGGTAGCTCCTACATTTAAGAAATGGATGAATTCTTGACACTCTAAGAATATACTGTATTTTTCCTGTTGCCTAAATTACAGGAGAATTTAAATCTCAGTTTTAGAAGAGATTTAAGCATTTCCAAGATGCTTTCGTGGAAGTTAACAGAAGACTTTCTCCTCCTCCTTCAGGGGACTTCTTTACAATGTCTTACACCTGCAAAAGAAGTCCATCAATCCCAAACCTTTGAATTTATATTAGACAGAAWAAAATCATCCATCCATACAGCTCAATGTAAAGTAAGGACTTTTAGGAAACAGGAGGAAGTTTTGAATAAGTCTCAGGTTTTAAGAGGCCACTCCTCAGAGGTGTAGCTTCACTGAATCAGTGTTTAGAGTTAAACACTCTTTGAATATAGATTTAACAAAAGAAAGTAAGAGTGCAGAGATCCTCATGCTTACACTTCATCATAAACAGGTCAAACAAAAAAACAAACAAACAAACAAAAAAAACCCCAGAGCTCTAATGCCCCCATGCTCCTCTGGTTGTGCTAATGCATTTTTTGAGAGGAGTCATTCTACAGAGACAGCACCAAGTCAGACAGAATTAAGTCTTTGCAGGAGCATCTCAGTGCCCGGGTGCTAAACAGAAGGAAATGCCCTGTCCTGCCTCTCTGCTTGTCAGCTGGATTCTCCTAATAGAACAGCTTAATAAGGAACAGGAAAATTCCCACTCTGCAGAAAAGCGGATTTACTGCTACTCTCCCACTCAGAACACCAATTTGTGTTTCCATAGTCCCTTAGAAACCAATATGCACAGCAGGCAGTTTCGATCACCAGCTTATCACAGAACCACAGAATGGTTRAGGTTGGAAGGGGCCTCTAGAGACCATCTAGTCCAACCCCCTGCTCCAGCAGGGACATCCAGAGCACGGGGCACAGGGCGGCAGCCAGGCGGGTCGATTATCCTCCCCAGTACTTGTTTTAGAGCTTGGACCSGAGGCTTTTCAGCGACACACGGCACAGGGACCCGTGACTGCAGGCCGGGCGCTGCCCCAGGCGCGTCCCCGGGGCGCAGGCAGCGGCCCAGGCTGCAGCCACGGCCGAGCGCTCCCCGGCCCGGCGCCTGCGCCAGCGGCAACGGTCAAACGTTTAAGGCTGAAAATAAATGTTAAAACACATAAACCCAAGCCAACAAGTCTGGGTAGCTGAAAATTAAAGCTCACTTTTTAAGCAAAATGCCAACACAAAGAGAGAGTAGTGTTTTCCTCTTCCTGACTCAAATTAATTTCTGGGTCTGCCTTTCTATTATAACATCATACAGAACCACAAGAAACATACCAGCCACAGGGATATATATTTCTAAGCTTCTACCTGCACAGTGACAGCAAATATTTCCAAATACTTTCATTACGTAAAAGAGGCTGAAACGCGGGATGAGACTATAATCCCATGAATGCAAAACACCATTTGCTATCACGAGAGGCCCTGACCCACTGAGGTGGACTAATGGCAGCTGTGTGTATTACCCAACTCAGGCTTCCTAATGGCCTTTTTCCACCTTCCACCCCTGTCCGACAGCACCTYGCACAAGACTGAATCGGTGAGCAGGTTTAAACTCTGAGGGGCCACTTGACTTCACTCTCTTCTATGTGCCTTATGCTCTCAGTGATTATGCTCTATTTGAACATACACCGAGTAGGCAAAAGAGAAATATGACTCTTTAACTATGTCCCTTTAAGCATTAACTTTATTTTTCTTGGACCTAGTGACTGCAAGACAACCCCCAACCCTCTCCAAACTTGGATTCAGGGTGTGACATCAGGGCATGAGCTGGAGAGGCAGGAAGACAACAGGGCAATTACAGCAGCCTGTCACGTTCTTACTCCTTCCTCCTCCGCTCTTCCAAAAAAGATAAATCAGAAAAGATCCACACGATCTGCTTCAAGCTTCAGCATCTGCACAAGAAATCACCACAACACAGACTGTTTGTGACTTTGCAAACGTCATTTGTGTGCAGTTTTGGGCAGTAAAAATATCAATGTCCAACAAAGCAGACAAACTGCATCTAGCGGTGTTTTTTTTTCCCCCCAAATACATTTTTCTCACACAAATATTTTCCATTTCTTTTATGACTTTCACTTGGGTCCATCAGAACCGGGAGGCTATATACACAAACTCTTCTGCCATCCGGAGATCAGTTTCCCTGGAAATAGAAAAGATTGCACAACTTCCCATACTAACCCTCCTGCTTCTCCGCTTTCCGCGGCGCTGCTGCCCTTTCAGGCTGACATTTTCCATTGTCCTAGTTTAYAGCAAAGAATCTAACTACCATTGCCCTCACCTCCCAGAAAAAGGCCTTTCCGAACTGGTCGGGAGTGACAACACGCACCGCTGCTCGCTGAGACGTCAGCAGGGCTGACTTCCCGTCCAAAATAACTCCGAGAACCTCAAGCTGCAGGAAGATTAATGGGATTTTTCTGCTGCTTAATGGCAGGTTAGCAGCGCAATAGGCAGGCTGAATTAATTGTGCAGCTCAATCATTATATAAATTACAAGCTCTTCCTACACAGTCTTTTTAGTCCCAAATAAGCATGGGCTCCTGCCAAAACAGCCGCCCCTTGCTCATCACCAGCTCATTCCCCTCTCTTGTACCAGCTGAAAATAAGCACCAGGACAAACAAACAGTGTTTCCCGTTGGGGCTGATCCTTCATCCGGCCTGCCCATGTGATACCAAAACATCCACACGAGCAAAAAGCAAGTGGGCAGGAATGAAGAGGCCAGCAGAGAGAGGGAGCAGGACAAAAACACTGTGCTCTGAGCAGCCAGGCTTTAGAGGAGACCACAGCCAAGCAGAGCCCCAGCCAGGAAGGTATCCTGAAGTCAAAGGYAAAATTTGATCCAAAAAAAGGTGATATAAAAAAAGCAATATAAACTACACAGATCTCTTATCACAGTATCTTCGCAGACACTATTTTCTACTACATCTAGAATGTGTTTCAGGAATGTGTTCAAGAAATTCTTCAAATAAGGAAGCTTAAAAACTGCACCGAAGAAGCATTTTCAGGTCAGAAGCTAAGCACTTAAATCCTGACTTCCTCGTATTTTTTATGACGTGTCTGTCACGACTAAAGCAAAGGAAAAAAATTTATTGGACAGCTCACAATGTGATAAGGCAGAAATGTTGCCTAAGAATCAAGAATTGTTTCTTCACAGCAGGCTGAAGAGCCAGCGTGGAAACAGGTGAAACCCAGGGCTTGGAGAAGATAAAGAAATCAACAATACAGAAAACCTCACAGAACAAGGAAGCATATAGTCACTCACTCTAGTGAAGCCAGTACATGCTTCACATGTATGAGCTGAACCACTAATTTTTCAGAATTTTTGCCCATTTCCCTTTTTGTACTTGGGCATACCAGCTTTGGTATTAGGCTTATTGGGCTTTTATGATTGTACCAATGACCAAGGCATACACTCCCAGTTTAGACCAGGTTAGAAAGGGTATTCCCTTACTTAAAGCTGAATCCACTTGTAACATGAATACTTCAGGCAGGAAGCTGAATAGCCACACAGCTGAACAGTGCTGTGCTAAGCGTTGCTAACAGCCGAAGGAAACTTGGATAGCAAGGATGGCTTCCCCTTCTWAACTCTCCTTCTAACTAACGTGCAYCAGCTAACTTTCTAGGCTCAGCACATTAAGCCTTTGATCTTAGAAATGGAAAGCAACATCAGCAAACTGACATTCAGCAGTTCCATCCATTTAGATGGCATAAAGCAGCTATAGCAAGGAAAACTAATGAAGCCAATAAACTCAACATCTAAAGAGGTAAGGAGAGATATTTGTAAGATGTACAGTATTGTATCACTTTCTGAAAAACCATCAATCACATTTCAAAAATACCTGTTCAAATATACTCTTGGATTTGAAGCAAGTGTTTTTGTGTTACAGTGTACAGAAAAACAAGAGTACTGACACTGAGTCTTTCTGTACAGTGATGTGACTTGGTTGCTCCTGGGTTCACTTTCCCACATATGACTCATTTTCTTTCTTTCAATGTCAATGCTTTGCTCAGATTCCCCCAATGCAATTATAATTTATATTGTCTGCATGTAAATATGCAAGTCTCTCGGCCTCCAGCCAGGTCTCCTATGCCATCTGCAGAAGATGAGTCTTTACCTCCCAAAGATCAAATTCAAGCCACAGCACAAGATGTTGTAGAAGAAATCACATGACAATATACAAGTTATAGGAGATAATAATGGTCAACAGGAATTTGTGTATATAATTACCCACACATGCCAAGAGCGACTTCTTTTTTTCCCCCCCAACATTCCCCCCCAAAATTTAAAATTAATCACTAAAACTGAATCTATGCTGGTAAACATCACAGGCCCAGGAAGGAGGCTGGAGCCCTGGCCTACGAGTATCCCTGCTGCCTGTGAGCACTTTCCTGGTTATACCTTTGACTAAGGTCTCCGACATGTTCTTCCACACAACACCTAGGCGCAGCTCAAAGGAAATGTTTTGCCATCCTCTGTTCCCAGGAGGAGACTGGAGATTACTGGATAAGAGACACCACACTTCACCACAGGACCAGAAAACTACTTCTGGCCTTTCCTATTTAATGTACCAGATAGAGCCTGAAATTCCTTCTTTGCTTATGATTTCTAGGGTAGTAGTGGGAACATTTTAACTACAGTGTTCTAATTCATAGGAGAGCACTGCTGGGCAGCATGACCCACATTTTGACCAGAAGAACATACAGAAACACTCAAAGCTGCCACGTCCATAACACAAAGGCTGTACAACCCATAACAGCAGCAGCCTCTGATACCTCAAGAGGGACTACAGCAGATCTATTGCAACATTTCACTACCCCTCCCACACTACACATCCTATACGTCTATACCTGAGTGAATGCTGAGCGGATGGGATGGGTGAAGGAGATGGCTGCAGGCAGAGGGAGTTCTACCTGCAATTTGAAGTTTCTCCAGCTCTGTGTAAGAGGTTAAACATCCACAACAGGAAGTCCAGTAGACCTGGTGGCTGCTTGCAGGTAATTTATACATTGCACGGATGTACCTAAGAGCCTCCTAACTCAGGGTTAGCTCTGCCAAGCCTTCAGCCCCACTGGATACACAACCTTCTACCTTTTAATCTCTGTACAAGGTTGACTCTTGTGCTGTAATTAGGCCTATCTAAACAACCATCTAAATTCCTGTTGAGGAAAACTGGTTTGTCAAGGGAAGGCCAGCTCAGTAATGAAATTAATCAAAACAGATCTAATAAGTGGATGGTAAACTAATATAGACCCATGAAACAGGAATCAAAATGCATAAAGAAGGGGCTAAATGACTCACTCTGACTGTGACTATGATGTTGCCAACAGAACTTGTATGCAACTGAGACACCTCCAGAAGTTCAAAGCTTCTTTCAGTAACCTCTTGGGCATTTAATCTTTAAGTTGTGATGTAAGCAAATTTTATACAAGAAAGGCTGTGAAAAAAGGGTTTTCTTGCTATCTCCAAGTTTTCCACGCCAAGCTGTAAAACTACAGTAACATCTAAGTTGTAGAAAACGACTGAAGAAATCCAAACAAAAGAGTGAGACACCTCTACTTCAAGGAAGGAGCGCACTACCTTGGGAGATACTAGGAGTGTGTCTCCTCACACAAAAACGTTCAGAACTTATTTACTTGCAGTTTCAGAGAAAGCTTTTCTTTGCTGGGGTGGTGTGCTTAAAATTACCAGTTAGAGTCACAATTCCCCTTCTCTATCTCTTCTAATCATGACTGCATTGACAGCATTTCAAAGAGGAAAGTAAACTTAACTTCCAATGGACAAGTGGCACAATTTTGGCCTGCCACAAGAAATAAGGAATAAAACTCAACTATTTGAATTATTAGAAATGAATTAACTAGCTAACCAATGATTCATAACACAGATTCTTAAGCACAGCTTACATTAGGTCTCAGTAATGGAAGAAAGGTCATTTAGTGCCCACCAAATGCTGACCTACTTTTGCTGCGCTACCTAATCCACAGCTCTGGCAAGCATGCTCACTTTGTATTTGTTCTCCAATTTGGCAGGGGTAGGAATGTGGCCTCTCCTCCGGAAGGTAGTAAAGTGCTTGCACTGCGGGCATGGCTTGGTGCTGGAGTCAATGCGGCTGAGTTCCAGGAAATATTTATACTTGATGATGTCGTCGTGGGGCAGGTTATAGAGGACAGTCGTTTCATCCAGGTGTTCGCTGCACTCCGTGATCGGGCATTTTATGTCGGCTTGTCCCAGCTGCACCTGCACATAAAGGATAATAACAAAAATACATTACAGAAGAACTGTATGACCGTTCACTTGGAAAAGGTAATATTCTGCAAATACTGCAGAAGGAGGCACTTGTGAGTTTGGCGAGAAAACCCATTTTAAGTACTCTAGCAATTCACCAACTATCACGCATATCATCTTAAAATTACTTGATTACTCCAAACGCTCCATAGTTTTTCCAAAAATACTATTATATCCAAACAGAAAAGCTAGTTACCCCTGGAGAACAGAAACTGTTAAAAAGTACAGTCTCAGCATATATATGGTTGTGATGTTCTCTAAGAAACCAGGACTCTAACCAGCAGCACCCATTCAGCACTCCACGCTCCAGCTGTAATGGACACCCTTCACTGTGTGCCATGCCAAACAGCGGGTCCCAGCCGGACTGGCAGCAGGATGGCTGTGGCGTTGGACACGGAGCTCAAGTAATTAAACCCTGCGGGGTCCAAAGGGAGTCTGCAAGGGCCCAACCGGAGTGTGCTGGCATCTGCCACAAGGTGTCTTGGATCCCATGCATGAGGGGTGGTGGCACAAGTAGAGTTGGTCACTGTTTGATGGTGGAAAGGACATCTCCCAGAATCACTATTGCAAAGAYGGGGGGTTGGATTTGCCTAGATAGAACATTCCTTAAACATGCTCCACCACAGGAATCTCCGGTATACTATATGTGACAAACACTCCCAATTTGGATGCACATCTCAATACTGCATAATGGCACCAAAGGACATATCTTAAATAATGTATTAGTAATGCCTCCCAATTCAGCAAAGAAAGGAAGAATGAAATAAATACAAGAACAGCCACTGCGGTCTCAGCAACAGAGCTGCTGCAAAGGGACCCTAGCATAACTGTATGGGCTCTAACTCAACRAGAATGAACTCAGGCGGGAGTTACAGGATTGGAGAAGTCACAACAAAATGATGTAAACCCCAGGGCTCATCCCGACTTTGAAGACAAGCCRCCACGTTGCGCGGTGCCCTCTCGGGGCAGAGGACGGCCGCTCGCCCCGCAGGAGCGCAGCGCGGCTAACGCAACACGCGGGACGAGGCGCCGTCGATGGGGAGCTAACGTGGCAGGGGCACCGGCTGCCCCACGTGCCGGCCTGGATGAGCCTGGGCTGCAGGGATGGGCTCCTTCCCTTGGGAACACRGACACTGCGGGCAGCTCCTGTGAGCTTGGGGTTCAGCTCAGAGCAGAATTCCACCGCAAAGATGAGCAAGTGTTTTCAGTGTTTGTCTCTCACATGGACTGATGTGGAGCAGGAAGAGCCAGGGCACAAAGACACCATCAGAAAAATGATGCACATGCAAAAAAAAAAAAAGGGTACAACCTCATTTTATGACCAGAAGACACCATTTTACCTGTAGCAGTATATGAAAATTGAGCTCAACTATCTGACATCGCTAGTGATTTGCTGCAGAAATACATGACATTATTGGCATGATCCTTCTCAGAAACTAAAAGCGAGTTCCAATTAGACCACAAGAAAAACCTTCCTTCACGTCTCAGCTCATGCCCGTGGTTTGAAGAGGAAGCCATCATTTGAAAAATAGGTGAAATCTACCATTTTACCACATGATCCTAAACAAACTCACTAGGAATTGTTTCATGGTCAAATTTACCATGGTCAATTTATTATCTAACTATTTTCATAAGAAATGGAGTTCTCCTGGACAATCCAGTTGTGCTGCTAAATGCCCTAGCACAAGCACAGGAAGTTTTGCAAACTTTGAAGCACCCATATCCTGCAATCCAGTTTAGGACCTTTTTTATGTACATGATGAAACCACACAAAATAAAACAACCAAAGAAACAACAATAAAATCCACACAAACCAACAAGCAAACAAAACACACACA
>NW_020454350.1:1847269-1859610 GCF_003342845.1 Nothoprocta perdicaria | reverse complement strand
CCAGTTTGTAACTCAGCTACAAAAGCTAGTGCAGCTTTTCCAAGGTTGCAGCCATTAGTGGAAGCTTCCATTTAAGGAAGGGAAGGCAAAAACGGAAGAGCCAAATGAATCCCACCTATCACTACTTGGTTTTATTAATACCAGGAAAACACTAAAAGAAGTAAAATGTTTTGCTAGAAGTAAACTAAGCCACAATGGAATGACCCCTCAGGCCGTATCTGGCGTTTAAGCTGGTACGTACGAAACCCTGTTTGATAAGAAGTGCTAGTCAGGGTTGGAACAAACCTGCATTTACCAAATGAAGATCCACCACGTGGAACACTTTCTAGCTTTCCTGCCCACACAGCACACGATTAATACACGCAGTAAGAGTCAAGTGCGGTTCCAGTGTTTATTTTGAAAATATGTTTTACACCCACTAGAAGTAAATCATTTTTATCCTCTGTAATACTTCCAGGCTTCCAAGTTTGGCAAAGATTGAATCTTTCCCTCCTTTCTGAATGGGCCTGGACAGAGCTGTGYTACGTACGAGCCGTGGCTTCAACGGCGCCTTGTCTTGCCCGAACAGCCCATCTTTGTTCGCGCCCCAGCTCCGGCCGCCCGAGGAGCYGCGCGCGGGGCTACCTGCCGCTGCGGCCCAGGTGGTGCTGGGGAACGAGGGAGAAAAATGTGCTTTAGCCTCGATAAAAACAACTGGTTTTACTCTTTGATTTTTTTAAGGCATTCTGAAGAGCCTTATCCTGCAGTATCAGCGTACGGCAACGCCAAGRCCTCAAGCCGGGCAAAGCCTTTGAGCCTGACATGGCCGCCGCGCGTCAGGGCCGCCCTCCTGCACGTGCCTCAGCGCGGGGCCTCCCCAGAGCACCAGGAGCACCCTAAGRAGCGACCCGGGGGCGCTTCCCTTCCCCAGGCCCCCCGGGCCCTCCGGAGGCGACGGCACTGCCCTCCCAGCTCCCCACAGGAGCGGGATCACCACAATCACCATTGCCCCGGGGACCTCCGGAGGTGCCGGCACTGCCTTCCGCACCCACCATAGCAGCAGGATCACCACCACCACCAGCTACCGCGTTCCTGTCACTGCATCTGAAAATCTTGCTCAGACAAGGAGGCAGGAGCAGCCTCTGGAGTAGCCTCTTTACTGCCCAGGAACACAGCAGAGCCAAGGGCAGGACACGGAAGCAGACGGCACGGCGGTTTAAGTTGGAATATTCAAAGAAGGCTCAAGAGGGAAAAAGTAAATAAAGGGAAACTTTGCTACCTAYGGAGAAAGGAAAGTTCAGGCTGCATCAGAAGCACCGATTTGAACCTGTCATTTAGCTCGGCCAAAACTGGATACAAAGTAAKCTGGTTAGGGTGTATTTGGGAGGGAAACTATATTCCTCAAATAAAGGGCTATTCTACTTTAAAATAGATACACATACACACTAGCATTTGCTTGCTCATAACTTACTCCTACCTCAGAGATGCACATACTCTTCAAATGAGCCAATATTTTGTGCTTGTCACTGATGAAGAGTCCACAGTGCCATATCTGGTCTGCACCACTGTGTGCAACAGTGGCATTTCTACCAAATTCTGCCCTTGAAAACATCCCTGTACACTATCGAGGATAAAGAACAGAGTTCTTTATAACTCTGAAGAACTTTTCTCTCCTTTTAGAGATTTTTTAATTATTCTATATTACTCTTTCTCCATAAAGATTTCTTTTGGAGCCGTACAGGTGCCAAGTAGAGGCCACATTCTGGCCTACARGAACTTTACATATTATGAAGGAAGAAACAAGTGGGAGGAAATTTCCTTCATTTTTATAAGCAAAATCCTATTGCCCTCTAGGCCACTGGTGAAGTTGCTCATTCTCACTTTTGCTGGTAAATCGCAATTTAGTGAAGAATTATTTTTCTTTTAAGTTCAGGTYGGGAAAGTGCCGTTTTGACTTTGTTTTTCTGAAAGGAAAAAGAAACCAAACAAACCAAAAAAGCACACAAAAATCCAGCGCCCTCAGGGAGCAATCCAGGGTCTCTCCATGGCTCAGGATGCTACACTGGTAGGTGCCCTACGAATGAAATCCAAATAYATGATTGAACCCGTGCAGCCGGTGGCGGGAAAACATTGTGCAACCTTCCAGCAAACTTCCTGCATCCGTATTTAAGGTTGTGCTTCCATGACCAGTTCTGTGGCTTAAATCCTAAATTAAGCAGGCCACATGCCAGGCCTCTGGTTTGTGCCAGTAGAGTCCATCTATCTGGTTTTTGTTCTGGTTTGTGCCAGTAGAGTCCATCTATCTGGTTTTTGTTTTGTTATATTAAAAAAAAAAAAAAAAAAAAAAAACACTCTAAAAAACAGATTTTCAGTCTGCCCTCCCTTCTCACCTGCTAGACCCCCAGCAGCACAAATCCTCAGTGGTGCCAAACAAGCAAGAACCAACGGACAAAGCAGGGTACRGGCAGACTAGGGGCAGCGAACRCCCTATTACAACCAAACAGGAAACCACAGACCAAGTTTCTTTCATGCCACCACCTCCATCGGACGTCACTGCAAGCTCTCCTCCATCCTTTGCTACTCCACACAACCTGCTCCACTGCCCAGATTTCATTTTCACTTCCCTTTTATTCCTTTCTCTCTGCAATTCCTTCTCAGAATTGTATTCAAAGAACCCTCGGGCACCTACATTCAATAGGTCCCTGCACTGTCTTCTCTGCCACCCACCCTCGCAGCCTCTCTCCCTTGCAGAGTCATGCAGAGTTTGCAGCAAAAGGAACTAGAGATCCAGGGCATGAAGAACCCCTAAACACTGGCATCACGTTTGTAACTGGGTATCTATATAAAATTCCTTATTTTCTGCTGGTGTAGGAAATAGCAGAGTGACCATCAAAACAACTAGGAAAGTTAGGCTTAGTAGTGGAGAAAGAGGAACCTTCAAAGGAATTCAGAGAAAAAGAAAAAAAGGTTTCAAAAGTTGGCCTAAGGAAGAACCTTCAGTAACTAAAAGCAGTCCAGGAAAATTAAACTTTAATATAATTAGTTGGTGTTAAAAAATGCCAAAGTTAGAGAGGAACTCAAAGTCTCCTCATCCAGCAGCAGAACAAAAATACAACATAAAATGGAGATCTGTCTAAAATACAGAAATCTTTTTCATTTAAAATAGGCACTTTCTTTTTACTATTAACAGAAGTTCAACTAAAGATTTGCACTGAAACAAAAACAAAACAAGAAACCCACAGACTTGTACTATGTAAGTGTGGGCAGACCAACCCTGCAAGGATCCATCAGGATAACGTCCGTCATGCGTCTTCTCTGAGGGCACATAATATTTGCTCTCCTTTCACATTCCTACCCCACACCTGAGTAAAGCAATGGGAAGTGCTTTATTTGAGTGATTTAAGTGATTATTTAAGAATTTCTTGCTCCATGTGATATTTGGAAAGAGAAAAGCCACTTGGGCCCAGCATTTGAGGTGCTATCAGAGGCYTGTGGTTTGCATTAGCTGTCACACAGAGAGCAGACACAAAGCAAAATCTGGGGCCTTTGAAAACATTTTCTGCATCATTCCTCACAAGAAGGGCACGCAAAGGTAGGATGCTGAGAAAGAACCGAGACACGCATAACTGCAACCAGTCACCACCCKGACAGCTAAGGTTTGACTTCTCTGCTCCAAAAACATATCTAAATGCTTTACAGTGCACATTTAAACACASCATCCATTTGAACTCTCAAAGCTCATTTAGCTTTTAAAATTTCAGCTACAAACTGTGTTTCAATGTTTAGTTGCATTAGTCCGAGAACACTTCATTGGTCCGAGAACACTTCAAAGAGGGCAATCACCAAATAAATAAATACATAAAAATTAAAAAGAAAACAAAACACCAGCACACTGGACAGCAGCAGATGCCTGGGCCACCTCACCCAGCCACCCAAGGGTTAACCAGCAAAGCTGGCCTGCACAGCCTGCAGAAAAACCATAAACCACAGTGKGCTTCCCATTCAATAACTCTTATTTCCTCTATGGTTAGACTCAACATTAGTCTAAAAACCAGTGTGGAAAAGCTTGCAAGTTGTTCTTCGGACTATATCTAAACTCAGCCAAAGAGTTTTCCTAGAGGCTTCTCAAATTTGCTTCCTCATTCGACCACGTACTGGCAAAAAGCCTTTTCCCTCCCTGCTACAGGACTGGGTTTTACCAACTCAAATGAATTTGAAAGCAGCTGCAAGATTTAGGTCCCATTATCCTTATTCCTACAGAACTAGGATTTATGGGGCAAAAAAGCATGTACAAGGGGATAAAACTCCTATATTAAAATCTCCTTCCCAAGATATAACTAAATACTAGTATCAACCTGCCTGAGGTCTCCTCTTGCTGGCACCTTCCCTATTACTTTCTTAGGCAGCAAACTGAGGCTTCATCTCACTAATACTATTAAAACAACAACTATCTGGCAAAAAGGTCATTTTTTTTCTGCTTGCTTCCAGCCAGGAAGCACTGAGCATGGGATRAGAAGCTATGGCAGTTTGTCCTGCCATAATAAGGCCAAAACACAGGCCTTTTCTCCTGTGTTTTTGGCTCCCACAGTGTGGTGAACCCATAGCACAGGAGATGTTTACTCCCGTGTCTGGACAAAAACAAAGCTGTTAAACTTGGACAGTTATCTGCTTTGATGGGATGGAGAGAAAAAAACAGTTTTTCCAAACTCCAGCAGAGTTATCCTAAGAGATGAAAGGGCAGGAAGCTTTCCTGACCTCACCAAGCACCAGAGTTTCCAAGATAAGGCAATCGTCCATCTCTCATCTTAAAGTGTGCACAAGGGGAGAGAGAGAGGGAAAATCCATGYGATAAGTGGGGAAGTGCAACCCTAAAGGTAGCGTGGGAGACCTGGGTCACAGGAATCTAACTCAAACCCAAATATCTCTCTGCCTCTTTGCCCTCTGCCAAAGTAATCAAGAAAACATGTAGGAGTTTTTCTGTGTGAAAATACGCAATCTTATTTTGCCTAGATTTACAGAGGTTGCCCAAGGAGGCTGTGGAGTCTCCTCCTCTGGAGATCTTCCAAACCCACCTGGGTGCCGCCCTGTGCCCCGTGCTCTGGGTGTCCCGCTGGAGCAGGGGGGTTGGACTAGATGATCTCTAGAGGTCCCTTCCAACTGCAACCATTCTGTGACTACCAGCGCTAACTAAACAGGTTAAGAATGTTAATTTTTCTAAATTTCCGTAGAAAGCGCATTGACTTTGGAGCTTGGAAGACCCATATGAAACAGGAGTGTTGAGGACGGCAGAGCGAGCGAGGTCCATCTTGGGGTGGGAGCCAGAAGAGGGGCCGCAAAGAAGTTGGAGCCGCGGGCAGAGGGCTGCAATCGGCTCCAGTGGGATCCGGCACCTCCGGACAGCTCCTCTCRCCCCCCGCACGTGGGGAGCCAGCCTCTCAAAGGCAGGAAAGGCACCACATGAGCGTTCACTGCCATKCCTTTAAGTACTTGTCATAGAAAACATTTACCAAAAAAAAGGGAACAAAGTTGTTCTCTTTCCCTTTTCATTTAAAAGGATGAAAACAAACCATGGCCAGTTGGTGGAGCAGGTCGCTTTACTTACAGGCCAACCTTTCTGCAGGGGCAGCCCTTAAAAAGGAACATTATTGTTCCCTAATCTCGCTTAGAACAGCACACGGAATGGCCAAACACTGAACTCCATCGGGTCCAGACCAGATTAACCCAGATTCACATCAAGTCCAAAGGAATGATGCTGTTAACCATTAACAGCAGCACAACTCCCTGCCCACCAACAAATGCAGCAAACAGGATGCAGGAGAAGCGCAAAGCTGTGGGGCACTGAGGTCCTGCGGGAGCACGTCGGCCCCGAGCAAGGCAGCCAGCAAGGCAACTTTGGCAGCACGTTAGGCTCCGCTGCTGGAAAAACTGCAGCAATATCTCACACAGGGCACAAACGAAAGCCAAGTTCCCTCATGAACCTGGCGGTCATGAAACATCCCTCTTTCCACTCAGGATAGGCCCCAAGCCCCACGGATTTGCCAGACAGAGACGGGCAGCCCTCGCAGCGATGCGGCCACGGGCATCGGCAAGAGCTGATGGAGTCCAAGGTCTGGTTAACCACGGCGCCTCCCGCATTTTACCTTTGTGTTTACAGAAGCATTTTGTGGTGCTGGATACCACCCGAAACACTGGCATTCAGCAAATAAATAAATAAAAGCTCCTCTAATTGGAAGAAAGGTAGGAGCACTTTTCTCCTTCCCTCCTCCTACCTCAATATTCCATTACAAAATACAATTATAAACCAAAAGAAAAAAGAGTACTGCTATGGGTTTAAGAGATGAATCAAATATCCTGAGAACTTCAGCATAAATCTCTCCACTGTTCTCTCCACTATGCTTATTCTAATATAAATCTCTATCCACTCTGGTCTGTAGTAGGAAAAATGGACTGTTACAGCTATTCTTAAATGGTTCTGCTTTCCCTCAGAAACCCATATATATATATATATATACATATTATGCATATGTTTGTGTAACTTCAGCATCTTTGCTTGATCTGAGGCTGTATGCAGGTTTCCCTGAGCACATACTGACAGTGAAAACATCCTGGCTATCTGATACCAAGCCAAGTTCTGCCCACCTTTACTAGAGAAAACTAATAGAAAAGTAATGGAGTTGCACAGGTATAAATGAAAGCAGAATAAAGCCTGAAACATAGCCTGAAAACAAATAAAGCCTGAAAAATAAAGCCTGGTACTTATAAAGCCTGAAAAATAAAGCCTGGTACTTTCCATCCACATGCAACTGTCAGGAGTGATAACTGCTATCTCCTTGCTAAGGTCCTGGGAGGAACATGCCAGGTTAAAATACCACTGCTTGGTTCCTTCTGCAAACACTGCAACTTAAAGGGATTTACTTATGCAGTGAAGAAACAGCTACAATTTATATTTTATATATATATATATATATATTAATAATAAAATAAAATAAAGGTATTTTGCTCTGTCTCCCGCTGCCGCAGTGGCGCAGGCCCCCGACRCGACGCGCTAACCCCCGGCTCCGCGCTGCTCTGCACGGCTGGTGCTCAGAACCCGCTGCTCCTTCTGAACCGCCGTGATGCAGTGACACATGCAGCCACAACAGGGAGCAAAGGCACAAGAGGAGGACGTGGAAATGAACCCGCCTTCTGCAGGGAGCTGCTGCAGGCAAGGGCCTGACAGCAGCTTTCAAGAGTCCTCAGAGCAGGGGAAAGCAAAAGGAAACCACAGGGGAGGATAACACAGCGTCCACCACCACACAGCTCAGGGCAAGTACTTCAGGCTAAGGGATCTCGTTAGAAAGTTTTGGCCCCAAAGAAGAACGCCGCTGTATGAGCAGAAGGGACAGCTCTGCCCCAGAACTGATCTAACCCAGCAGAGAATCGCACCGGTCTAACACTACACAGCATATTTAACAGCCCCAGAATTAGGTGCAATTCTGATGCTGCTAAAGCACCCGCTGGAATTTGGGGAATTTTCCTATCCGTTTAGCCCTCCTGAGCACTCGGCTGAACTRGGTTCCAACCGAAGTTGTCAGGTGATTTTCTCTGGAGAATCCTCACAGATTAACCCTGACATTATTTGTTGCGCACAGCTAGAAAACCTACAACGCTGCATCCAGAAATCCCGAAATAATTAGACAACCAGAAAGACAACCAGAGAAGCAGATACTACAGAGGTTTTAAACCAGAAGGAACAAAACTTGAGTTCAGAGCAGTATATTCTGCTTACTGCTTTTCACAAAAACGAGAAAACGTGAGGCAGGTTTATTTGAATCAATAATCTGGTCCTATCAGCTGATAGGCTCTTATCTAAAAAACCTTTTTCATACCAAGTTTGCCATGAGGAAGGAATTCTTATTTATTCGTAAGTCTGAAACAAGGGAGAATAATCTTTCTGAAAACAAAACAAACACACTATTTCTCACTCTTTTCTTGTTTATATATATTAAAAAACAAAGAAAAAACAGTAACTTAACACACCATGGTCTTTGCTATGCTGATGTGGATTTAACCAACCTGTTGCACRCAGTGTGGTGCTCGGAGAACCTGCTTTGGCCCACGTGAGGACACATGAGGTAAGGAATAGGGGCAGAACAAGCCAAAGGGTCCCAGGTTAYAGCCCTGGCCAGGATTTTAGAACTGACAGTGAGGAGGAGATGTGATTCTTGCAAAAACACAGCTGCAGAGAGATAAGGATGTGGAAACTCTTCCACACACGCAAAAAAATAAACAGGATAAAATACGGCTTCCCTTCCTTGATCTCCTCCTGTTTTCCATCCTTTGAGCTCCTTTGAGGGACATGATGTATTCAGGCACCATTTGAGACCAAAGAGGCAGGTGGAATAGGAACCAGCCACCACACGCACCGAATCCAATGCCCTCCGTGGCCATTTAGAGAGGCTGGAAGGAAGGAAAAGGACAAGGGAAGACTTTTATCCATGTGCAGTTCTTCTCTCTTTGGATGCTCCTCCAGGCACATTCCACATCGCCAGGARTCCAGCCCCATATCCCCAGTTACCTGATCAAGCACACACTTCACTTGGAGCGATTTGGGGGGCACAGATACAGCCCCACCTTCAACATATCAGTGGGTCCCTCCTCCAGCCTCAGGCCGCCTGGGTCATTCCTGCAGGCCACCGCAAGCCACTGCTGCTGCTTGTGTCCAACTGCATCCTGCCCCATGGTGAGGAACCACCCGGGGGTCACTACGGGCACCGGGGGGGCCACGAACGCCACCCGGGGGGGTCGCTATAGGCACCCAATGAGGGTCACTACAGCCTCCCCACAGCGGCGCTGCCCAGGGGAATCGCAGCTGCSAGGAGAGAAGACTCAGCGGGCAACGCAGCAGGAGTGAAGCGTTTTCACATGAATTTTCCAATGGATCGGACAGGGAATCAACTCCCCGGGACACACGGCCACTAGCCTGCACAGTCACTACTTGCAACCCAAGAGAAAGGCTGGGAAGGCCCCGCCGCAGACAGGCTCCTCCAGGAGGTGCTCCCGGTTAACCCGGCTTCCCTGCCGCAGACAGGCTCCACCTCCAGCTCCACTACCAGCAACGCTCCGCCCCTTCCCTGGTTCCCTGTGGGAAGCCACCAGGCCGGAGCGCACTCCGCAGCCTCTCCCAGGGTTCGGTTTTGCCAGCACCTCCATCGCACCGCGGGTCCGAGCTCCGCTACCAGTCCAGATGCTCCAAGGCGCAACCTCCAAGGCGCCGGTTTCTGTCCATGCTGCTCCTCCCTCTACCCAGGTCCACCACAAGAGTCTTCTCCATGAGGCTAAAGGGGAAAAACTATGAGTAACCAGACCTCTTAGAAAAAAGGCACACGATACTTGTAATAAAACAACTACATCAACACTTATTCTCAGCAGCTTCTTAGCAAGATTCAAGGAGGGCTTCTACCAATTGCTACATACACTAAAAAACACCCTAAAGGTGCTAACTGTAAGAATAAAACTACAAAAGATTTAATGTGAGAAGTCCCTCTCGCTGACTCAACATACTTTTCAAAGAGTTTCACCATATCCCTTTCACTATTCCATTCTAAGAATAAAGATACTGGCTCCAGGACGCTGATCAAAAGAGACAGTAGAAAAAAAAAAGAAAAGAAAAAAACATACAATTGGAGGGAAAACAAAAACTATTTTTCATTCCTGTAAATACAGCCCATTCATTTACAAACACAATTAACTCAGGCTTTCCCCCCCATCAAAAAAATGCATGATAGCAAGCTTGAAACATCACTTCAAGCTGCATTAAACCTTTAGGAGGCTCTGGAAAGTAGGTTGCCATTCCGTGTCACGCTGAATATTTAAAGCAGCAGCTTTGCTCCTAACAGGAGGCATCAGGGTTTCAAACCGGCCATCAGGAAGAATTGGTGCTTGGGGAGCCACTGCAGAAGGTATCAAAGCACTTCTGAAAGCAGGGACTTCAACAATAATCACAWTCAACACTAGTCGAGGAAATTCTAGTTTCATTAAGTAATTCCAAAGAATACATAGTCCTTAGCTAGAAAAAACTGACAGGCAGGAATTGAGGAGGTATAAGAGAAATTAATTTTTTATCAAATACAGCAAGAAGAATGCAGGCGAACTTGCATGTAAGGACATGCAACTCCAGGCTTTGCAAGAGCAGAAAGAAACGATGGGCAACTTCAGAGGCAAAAAGCCAGGAGGAGAGTAAGTGTTAACCATCCAAATTTTTTAAAAAATATCTGATTTAGCATTTCAATATTTTCATTGAGGTGGAAGCGCCTCATGTGACATTAAACACCCCAACTCGCCTCTCCACATACTGCATGAGGTTTCTCCAAACACCAGTGCTGTTCCTGCTCCCACCCAGGGAATACTCCCTGCTTGTGACGTCTCCTCCCRGCCCAGGTCCGTGCCAAGACAGGAGCCGTAGCCCAGGGCTGCTGCTGCTGCTCCAAGATGGGACTTGCTGCCCAGAGCGACACTGATTTCTGGGCAAAAGAGAGAGGCACCAAGATCCACACTGGGAATTTCGTGGGCTTGGGGGGCATGCCTAAATATGAAGATAAGTGTGCATTCGCTATGCAATCCTCAYCAAAACGCTGCCTGCAGTTTGGAAAACCCGTATTACTCTTCATAAAATTAAGATCCAAGTTGTCCTGACATTTTTCTAGAAGGATCAGAACGTTTCATGAAAAGTGTGCTGTGTTAGTTGCAATTAATCCAACAACAAATACTGTATTTTTTTCTTCCACATGTACTTCGGTCAGACTCCCCCTTCCCCCAATATGCTCTATGTTTTTTTGAACCAGTTGCACCAGGCCGTAAAGAAATACCATAAGGAAAAGCTGAGAATTTCTAGCAGCCCCAGCAGGACAAAACACAGCCTGTCCTTTCACGGGAGCCATCCCCCTGTGGCTACGATTCCTGATATTTGTTAAAATAAGCCTCGGCACTTGCCCTCTGGAGAGGGACCGGGCTCAGCAGCTCTCCCACCAACTATTCCCAGCGGGATTGGGGAGGGATGGCAGCAGGGATCCTTCCCATCCAGCCCTTGGCACTCCTCCCTGCCCAGTGTCCTGTGAAAGGGCTCCAGCATTTCCTACCAGAACTAGGCTTTAATATCAGAGTAACTAATGATGTCTAAGACGGCACCTCTGAAATTCCTTCCACTTCTACACCCTGTGTTCCCTGCTTATACTGAAGCTGGCACAGTCAAAACAGCTATAGAAATGGAATTTGCTGTCATATTTTGTTTGGAACAGATAAAATAAATGACCATGAATAGAGGGGAGAAAAAAAATCAATTTGTGTTAAAATATAATCACTTAAAACTCTGGGTCACTCAGGTAAAAGGAAAAAGGACAAATATGAGAAAGCCGCAGGATGCTCACACTCCAACTCACACTTGCTGCCAAAAGAATGGTAAGCCAGCATCAAGGGAAAGTTTAAGAACACTTTATAGAATCATTTAGATTTAATGAAACATCTTTTTTAAAGGTAAAATGGATCTTTTGTTGTGTTCTAGAACATAGGAAACCCTAATTATAAAGCCATTTTTAGTAATGTGGTCTCTGGAGTCTACTTTCCACTTCTAATGAAATATATATTTTGTATAAATATTTCAATGCCAGTATGCTAAGTATTAGAGAAGAATGAAGAGCAGACTTCTATGCAGTTTAACTRGAATGAAAAACTGCTCACGTCTTTCAATCAGTGACTTCTCCCACTGATCTCTATCTCATGCCTCCACACGTGGAACAACTGCACAAGCCTGGCAAACTGAACAACGTAATGTATGAGGAAGGCCCATCARGTCACCCATGTTAAGAGCATAACAAACATTAATAAAAGAGTTAAAATACACACTGGTATTAATTTCCTGGTTTTTATACTAGAGTACAGTTATGTTTAAGCACAAAACATAGTTCCATTCAATTTCTCATTTGCACAATTTGCAAAATTGGGATCAGGACCAAAATTGGGATCAGGACCAAAAACAAACAAACAAATCCCATAGGTTAAAAAGCCTTTCAGTGCACAGGAAGAAAAAAGCAATGCTGCACCAGCAGAACAAACAAGGCTTCATAAAAGCATTTTCCAAAGTGCATCCTCAGCTGGCTCCGTGCGCGGAGCAGCCTCCAAGGCCGCAGCCGTGGCCCTCCCGCGACGGCAGGCGCCTGTTTTGGGGAGGAGCGCGGCGGCCCCCATCGCCGCGGCCTCGCGGGGCGGCCAGGAGCGCGGCCGCCCCCATCGCCGCGGCCTCGCGGGGCGGCGCTCGCAGCTCCCGGTGGCTGAGGGCACCGCAGGCCGCGAGGGCCTCGCTAGCACAATGGGCCAAGGGGACTTCC
>NW_020454350.1:1836457-1846999 GCF_003342845.1 Nothoprocta perdicaria | reverse complement strand
CCCCATCGCCGCGGCCTCGCGGGGCGGCCAGGAGCGCGGCCGCCCCCATCGCCGCGGCCTCGCAGGCCGGCGCTCGCAGCTCCCGGTGGCTGAGGGCACCGCAGGCCGCGAGGGCCTCGCTAGCACAATGGGCCAAGGGGACTTCCTAGCACCGTCGCGGGGCCCTAACGCGGCCCAGGGGGCAGCCAGTTCTCCCCTTCGCGGTGACACTAGTGCTGCCGACCCACAGCTCGCAGGGCCCGAGGGCCGCAGCCCGGGGGCAGCCACACACAGCGGGGACCCACGGGCAGCGGGGGCTGCTCGGGTGYCAGAGCCCGGGCAGGCTCAGGGCAGCGCTGGGCTCAACGCATTTCAGCTCAGGGCTGAATTAAGGCACCTCATGAGGACGCCTGCACATGTAAAACTACAGCATTTTGACACTCATTGTTTGCCCTCATGGTCGTTTTCAATGATGAAGATTTGACCAGAGGAGCAGATAGTATCTCCACATACTAAAAACAGGCACCCTGAAAAATGCTGAAGATCCCTTTCATCCCTCAAATCATCAAAACAGTAAAGATTCTCAATGAAGTAGCCTAGGCACAACATTTAAAAAAAATGTTACTATATTGCCAGGACAAAAATGAATGGGCTTCTCCAAGATCCATTCCTGGAACTACCTAAACCAACTCCTTGCTAAAGTATTCCCCACAAATTCAGAACATTTCTACCTGGAAGAAATCTAGACCTACAGGCAAGTTCTGGTTTGCTTGAGACTAACGGCTGACCCTTCGGTCAGCTGCACGGTCTTGGTGCACAGAGGACACTTATCCAAGGAAATCCGGACGYGTGGAATTCACTGGGGAGTTCAAGCACCGCCGTCATTACCTGCGGCTGCAGATGGACACGGCGGGGTGGAAGGTGCCTGGTTCTTCTCCTCAGTGTCTGACAGGASAAACCACCACACGCCCAGTGCTGGGCAACAGAAACACTGTTAAAGCCCTTGGRAAGTAAATGGTGTTGGGCTGCAAACGTGACTGCAGTGCAGCAGAGAGAACCCAGCCCAACAGTAACTCTCTTCTTAAAACTAGAGATCAGGACTCTTTTACTTGTCTTTGTCATCAGTTTCAGCCCCAGCCCCAAATTCACAGGCTTAGGTGAAAAGACTAGCTCTGCTACMATTTTACAAGTTTGCAATCACTACAGGTTGAAGCCCAATCAACAACAACAACAAAATCCTCCCCTTGAAAAGCTAGAGGCAAAACTGGCTTTAAAGACAGTTAAACTGGAGTTACAAATGGGTTTGATTCCAAGACTCTTTCACTGTGATCCCTATAGCACAGCTGAGGCTCATCAGCTGTCGTAATTCTGTATTTTCCCGTTAAAACATCAAGCTATGAAAATYACATTTGCGACATATAGCACAAAAGCGAACATCTGTTGTGCAACAGAAAAAATAAAGGGATGCATGAGGGCAAATGCTTTTAATCTCAAACTCACAGAATATCATTTCTGAATTGCAAATAAGTGGTCAAAGCTTTAATATGCTAAATCAGCATTAAAACTCCCCACYGTCACTTGATACGCTCTCTAAATTAGGTAAGGCCAGATACTTATTTCTTTCTTATTACGATGATGGTGTAGCCCACTTTCTCTCTGGTCTTTTAACGCCTGGTCACTTAAACCCATGAGTACTTAACCACTTGGGCTGAATTCAAGAAAATACTTTCTTAGAGCCAGCACAGTATGTGGGTTTAACCAACACAGTGAAACTGCAACACAGCATCAGCCACGGGTGCCGTCACATAATGTGTGTTGTCCCGTGTTGGACACGGCCTAGGAACTTGCTCTCATCTCCCTGCAAAGTTGATTCCTTTTCCTAACTCCACAAATCAACTTGTATTGCAAGAGAAGGAGGAGAAGAGAAAAACAGGAGGAAAAAAAACGCAATGGGGGCGAGGAGAAAAGTCATGTGCATCCTGCAGTTACTCCCCTCTCCCTTCTGGAGCTTGGGAGAGGAGTCGGAAAAGAGAGAATAAAAATCAGCAACTCTTCTGCCATTTGAGAAGGGTCTTAAATAAATTAATATAAAGCCAACACTTCAGCAATGATCAGCACTATAGGTAGATAATCTTCCTGTTACAGGCATCTCCGACGCTATTCCAAACTTTCACAACTGAAAGGTATCCCTGCATAACAGAATCACAAGACGAAGCAGAACCACCAGAATCTGCAAGCAAAGAGCCACAGGCAGCCGAGCTGCATCCGAAGCAGCAGGCGAAGCTGCGGCGGCACCAGGAGGCCCAGGCTCCCGTGAGCGCGGCCGCGTCCCGCTGCTCCGAGCCGCTGCGTTTGCCCCGCGCAGCTGCGGAGGCAGGAGACCGACACCTCTCCTTACTGGGGGGTCTCCTGCCCACGAGGAGGTCACTCCCTTTCGTTCAATTTTGCACTGATGGGAGGAAAAATGGGGCGAGTGCTCCAGTGACACCGGAGCTGAGGGAATGTGGAGCTGAAGAGCAATTTCTTCACCCAGAGTCACCCTGTCAAGTGTGACAACAGATGCTTTACTTCTAACACACAGCTAGTTCATTTAAAGGCACTTATAAATAACCTACAACGTGGCCAAGTTGGTTTGCGTTTCCATAACCTACTCAACCTTTTTCCGTGCATGACTCCAAATACCATGGCAAAAAAACTCCCTGTTATGGTGGGGATGCCACTGTATTAAACAAGCCACAGGCAGCTGAAAGGAAACGCATCCAGGGCAGTGAAGGAGACAGGAGCAGCAGCTGGGCGCGGAGGAGCAGGGCCGGCTCTGCAGGACCCCAGGCACTCAGCAGGAAGGGCTTTGGCTATGAAGCAGCCTCCGGCCACACACCAAGGTTCTATACCCCGCTCAAAACACAGATTAGCCAGCCAGGCACTTGGATTTATTTGTCTTTTCTTATTCCTTAGTAATGTGCCCGTTTTCCACGTGTATCGACAGACCATTACACAGCATTCCCTATTATCTCATGTATTCTAATGTCTCATCATTTTTTCCACCATGGCTTAAGAATATGAAGTAACCCATTAAAGATCATAAGCCTGTATCCTTCAGAAGCAGCTTTTAGATGTTTAAATGCTTATTGGTCTCCACATACATCAAGCTTCATTTTTCTTTAATAATGCTTTGTTCAAAGGCACAGGTGGTTTCGTCAGCACTGGACTAGCCTCCAATCCTGCTCATCAGGGCATCTCCCAGGACAAGAAATAAACCAGCACTTCCATGAAATTTATCGTCCCAGGCAGATATCACTGCTGAATTCACCTCCACTACAAGAAACCAAAGGCCTGCAGGAAATCAATTTAATCTGGTCTAGTCTAGTCTAATTTAACAAGAACTGAATGACAGTATCTTTCAACTATTACACAACCCCCAAAGTTGCAGCAGATTGAAGATGGAGGCACATGCAGGACACTAAAGATGCAAGAAATACCCCTGGCTACCTAGCCTCTATCTGCACTCAAAACTTGCTGATTTTAATGTTTGTCTGCCTTCTACATACAGCAACCATAAAGGGCACAACAGCTTCAGCAATTCTGTTTGGGCAGCCTGCGGATGGATTTTGGAACCAATGGAGCAACTTGGCATTGCCAAATCCCAGCCTCCTCAGCAGAAAAGCCCCCTATGTGCTCCGAGCCTGGCACAAAGCCGGGAGGGATTTCTCCTAGATCCCAAGAAAGTCACCTCGCAGCCACCCCGTTCTATTAGAATACGACCTGGTGGCCAATACAGAATACTTCAAGGAAGCTAAAACCCCTTCCACCACCCCTGTTAGACACCGGTACCAGTAACTGCAGGGAGGAAAAAAAGAAACAGCAAGAACAAAACTTTGAATGAGACATCAGGAGATAAAGGCAGGAAAAAAAATTTTTTTTTAAATTAAAAAAAGAGCGAGAGGGAGGCAAATCGCCCCCGCCTCCCCTCCACAGAGAGCTTTTTCAATGTTATGCTGCAATTCTTTTGATACTTTAATCATCTATCTAGTTCATTGTTTCCATGTAATAACAAACTATGTAAACTGGAACAATCACTTTTTTTTTCTTCATTCTCTCACATGTTTCTTTATACGACAGCTTGCGTGAAACTCCCTTGGAAAGTCATTTCAAAGGCATCCTCTGCACTCCAGTTCAAGTGAGGCGACAGCCGAGCAGCTTCTCCTCAGGGACTGGGAAAACTCAAAACTTTTTCCTATGCAACCGTATCAATGCAATCAAAAGCCTGGTTAGATATTTTGAAATTTAGTTGAAAGTTATTTTTTTTTCTCTTTCAACAATGGATGTCTCCCCATCAAAACGGGCCAAACGCTGGCTCTGACAGGCTCACGTAACCAGCACCTTTTCACAGGACCACGGGAACCATCTTTGTGAACCACTCGGGCTCTGAACTCACCTTCCTCAACACCAGGAGGCAGGAAAGGATGCCGGAGAGCTCTCCCTGCTACCTCAAGTACAGAGYCTCGCTCCGTTTTCTTATGCTAACTTAATTCATGACAAGTTCCTATAATTTGTGTGGTGCTTTTTAKTTAGGAAGCAACTTCCCACCCTACCCCCTCTTGGATTTAGAAGAAACAGCCATCTCCCCTCTCAATTCTCATCATCCTAATACAGAAGACTCCACAACAGTCTTCTCTCCGCAGCCACCTTTCCTGGTCCCTGCCACGTTCCTCCAACACAACAGCCCAAGACCCAGATTCAGTCTCACCAGACACCCCATGTAACTCTCTTCTCCCAGCTACACCCTAGACTTGCACCTGATCTCTTTAGCATTTCTATCATATGAGCTGCTTGTCATTACCCCAAACCTCTGCCTCTCACTAATGTTCCAAAAGTCAGGCTTCCACCTGAAAAACAGAAAATGCTGCTTCTGCTCTGACTGCCCTGGCACGCAGCTCTACCAGCTTTCATTCTAATCCCGGAAAGCCTCATCTCAGTGACCAACACACAGCACCACCGGCTCATCCAGGGATCTCTTCCCAGCTCTGATAAAACTAGACATCCTCCCAAGTCAAAACTCTCTTCAGAAGCTAAATGCCAGGCTACCATCAGACCACGCTTATCTCCTGGTGCCAGTTCGTCACCRAGGAATGGAGAGGAGGCCCTTCCCTCCTCCTGCCCTTCCTCTAAAACAACAAACATCTCGTTGCTTCCAAGGAACACACTTTCAGCTTGCAGAAGTCATAGCTACAGCCCATTCATGTCACTGCAAATAGGCGAGAAAGAAGTGCAGCTTGGGTTTGTTTTTTTTAAACCTCTGAGGAATCTGTATCTGTTTTAAGAATAGACTTGAAATTTTATGAGTGGAAAACCTAATCAATACCTACAGAAAGCAAGCAAGGGGCTCCAAACACCTCAAGAAGGGAAAACAARCAACGCCCCCTCCAGATGCCTTCCTCCATTCCCCTCCAATGCCAAAGTTCATTTATATTTCTGCTTTATCCAAACAACTACGCCCTTTGCCAACAAGGCATCTTCAGTCTGACTCCAGACATTAAAAGTCAATTAGCATGGACAATAATACRCTGAAAAGGTAATTAACTGATTTTGGTTGTTTTCTTTAAAAAGAGTGCATCTTTTTTTCTCTCTCTCTGTACTTGMACGAACAGATGGTGTGACCAAGCTCCAAAGCAACCCGCATCAACAAAGTGTTCCTTAAGCTGCGATCTCAGGATGATGCATACACTGCCATGGAAGCGCTGGCTTACACCTTGTCTCTGCTGTGCATTTGCAGAAGAAAAATCAGCTTTACCAGCAACCTCCAGACATTTTGTCTTTGCGGGTAAGTAAAAAAAATAAAAATAAAAATAAAAAAATAAAAATAAAAATAAAAATAAAAATAAAAATAAAAATAAAAATAAAAATAAAAATAAAAATAAAAATAAAAATAAAAATAAAAATAAAAANATAAAAATAAAAATAAAAATAAAAATAAAAATAAAAATAAAAATAAAAATAAAAATAAAAATAAAAATAAAAATAAAAATAAAAATAAAAATAAACAACCAAACCCCAAAATCTCCCTCTCATCCTGATCTCTAAATCTCTACTCATTTGTTATTCTAATAGATAAGGATCTCCAGGAACTTCTTCGAAAGCTTCCTAGCAGAGGAAAATTTTCTTTCACTCGCATGAATACAATGAGCACACTGGGCACTCGCCAAACTAAAGCTGTTGAAACAAGCAAGAGTTGAAAAGAGGCCTCTGATTCACAGAGAATATTCATACACAAAGCTTCTCTTTAAAATGCCCCAGGAAAAATCTGTTCCGTATTACGGAACATTGGGGACGCTTAAGAATTCCAGCTCCTTGAAAGCTTCTTCCTTCTTCTTTAGTGATGGGAGAAGAGCAAACACCCAAAATGCAGCACTGGAGACAAGACGAAGAGGCACCAGCCTGGGCTGCACCCAGGACTCGAAGGCTGGAGGTGGCTCCAAAGCGGGTCCGGATGCGCCAGGCCTGTCCGGAGGGCTGGGAGGGCAGATGCATCCCCAGGAGCTGGACAAGCCGTGACTGYGGAGAAGGAAACAACGCAACGACGTGACTGAATTTCAGTTCGGATTTCATCGATCTCCAGCGGACACCTCCACGTGCAGTCATTTGCACAGGTTCTTTCCTACCTGCTGCCTTTTCAGTCATTTTGTTTTGACTGTCACTGTGGCTAAAATAAGTGGCCGTAGACTCTCAACTCTCCACCGCCTTGTGGTGGAATAAACATTCTTGTGGCTGCTGCCTGAGAAGGAATAAAAATCAGAATAGGTGATAAATGTTAATTTCAGTCCTCCCAGCGGATCCAGAAAAGGGATGATGCAGGAACAGCAATGAACAAGTTATGGAGATGCAGCACTGCTGGCTTAAGTGACTGCAAACCTTTGGTCTTAGACTAGACACAGTCCTACCCATTCTTCCTCATACAGAAAGGAAAAGAGAGGGAGCCAGAACTCATTTCTGATCCACAACTTACTGGAAGTCATGACCAGGCCTTTTCTGGCTAGRCCTCCATCTGCCTTGGTTTAGAGGAGGTCCTCATGGAGCCASATCTTCTGGGACACTTCACGCGGGTTTTGCCTGTCTGAGGGCTGAGTTGAGAGCTACTCACAAGAAGGGCCATGAAGGAGACCTCTACACGCAACACCTGCTTCCCTGAGGGCAAAGCACCCCAGGAACAGCCACCAGTAAACAGGAACCCTCACACCGAAACACATGGCAAATGCAGCTTAAATCTTACAAATTGGGAAGCTGACGGAAATTTAATATAGMCATACGACTCCAGAAGGCATCTTTAAAAGTTTGAAAATTATTCTGCAATGTTACCGATAAATACACCAAAAGCAAGACCAAATTTTCCATCATACAAATGGGTGAGAATTTCTGAGGTTGCTTAAATTTTTATCACTCGTCCATCAGGAAAATAAGGGCTGKGCATCCAGCCGCTCTGAGGCCTAGATAACTGTGCATACATCAATACCTGGAAGGCTCCAACAGCAAGAATATTTTGGCAGAACTCCAGTGTTTTACMACTGATATTCTAACCTCAATCTGAGCATAGGGCTAAATGACGACAATAAAATATATGTCATCCCCATAAGCCTCCCTGGAGCACTAACACCTACGTTCTGCAGCTGGTACGCAACACTTGGAGTCCAATCACTACTGAGCAGGTTTGCCCTTCTGTGGATCTATCCATTCCAAAAACCTTTTAAGTTGCGCATTCTTTCCCCTTTCTAAGCTGCCCACTAAAGTTAACTAAGCCAAGCTTCCATGCTATTGCACAACTGAGCTGCACGGGCACTTGAAGAGGCCCTGAATAGTTTACATATTTGTTTCTATAAATCTTTTAAGGGAATACTTCTAAGTAGACAAATTATACCTGGCACTRCACAGGTGCACTGGAATGGAAAGGCTCAGGGTGTCCTCTCCCCAAAGGACATTCTTACTGCAAACATGAGAACAGTTGAAAAGTTAAGAATCTCTCCTCTCCCACTTTTGTGCCCATGGGCAGCAGTCACAGTAATAAAAATAGCCAAGTACCTATTAGCTGCTCAGGGAAGCAGCACTTCTCAGGGCACCTCTGCAACTGCACCAACTCACACACAGCTCCCCGCTCCATCCCCCTTGCTGCCTACGGGGTAGTAGAGTAGCAACGTGACAACCATCTCCCCAAATGCTCTGCACTGAAGCCATCTGCTTCCAACTACTTTGGAAAGGTTACTACTTCGGGGKTTTTTTTTTGTTTTTAAAATTAAATTTATTCTCCCTGCTCTCCCCATGCCATAGGAAGTCAGAAATAAGTCATTTACCAAACTGGCCTGTATTCAGCCGCAAGTCTGAACAGAGACCGTGGATCCACCTTATGTATTGAGGCCAACAGTTTTCCCAACTCCCCTTTCTTTATGAACGTTTCTGGGAGGGAGCGCGCGAGCCAGCCTACCTTCTGGGTCAAGCTGACGCTGACAACATCACCAGGCCCTTCCCATCCGGGCAACCTTCTTCTCATTCTTCTTCCTTCCTTGTATTGTACGGCCAAGCTCAGAGAACCACATCCCAGCAGAAATCAGTTGGATAGGACTTCCCTTTCCGTAAAAGCTAAAGGCACAGAGCCGTCCCGATCCCCATCCTACCCCTAAGCCAGCACATTATTCCTATAAAAAGAGCGCAGCCAAATCCATTCCGTGACAGACGAACCTGCCCCTGCTGCCGTTCAGATCACASCAAGGGTGGAAAGCAACAAGAGCAGCATCAACAGCACTAGACTTGCCAGTGTTTAACCTTGCCCCTTACCACTGCTTTATCCAAAGCTTTATCCAACATATTTTGATCTCCGCCCTTCAGCAAAAACCCTGAATAGAGAAACGAAGGGCGAGTACACCCAAAGATGCTTCTATTATGTCCATCTGATATTCYTATTAACTTAAAGGGAGACATTTTCAGTTTATAAATGTGTTATACAATTATACATATAGACAACACATAAGCTAAAGAGCATGTTATGGGATTTCTGTATCTTTTCATTACATGGTAGTCTATAAAGGGCACAGATTTGCTAATCATTACATAAATTAACGGTAGCAACTGTGTGGCCTCCCAACAAGCTTGTAGGGAAAATATACACTAACCTTAAAAGGATGCAGAGGGGAAGATTAAGGCCAATGTAGATTCTAAGCCGCTTCATTTCAACACTAAACTTCACATCTTCTGCACTGTTAAACCTAAATATTTTCTTCTCTAGAATTTATCTGTTTTATCTAATACCACTCATAAGTTACCTTAAGCAACTGTTTCCACAGGGTTATTATTTGCACTATAAATGGATGTACACCACAGTAGAAAACTGTACCTTCAAGAAAAGAAAAAAACATGTTCCAAGTGTCCAACAGGAATTCTGCTGTTTCTGTGCTCACATTAACTTCCAAATAAAATCAATTTCYTTACCTTACCGAAAGTTTTTCAAGTGCATTAAAAAAAAGTCTCAGAAGTTAAAAGGCCTCTTTGCCACTAGACCAACTACTCGCTTTCTCTACATTAGAAAAGTCAGTGTTCAGACAGAAGACCTACRTACTTTTTTTTGTTGAGGGGGAAGGGCAATACACCTCCTACAAAAACTACTAAAAAAAGAAAAAAGGTCAAGAGAGGTAAAAGAAAGGTAAGAGCAAGCAGCTGAGGCAGACCAAGAGGTAGAGAAGCCAAGGTAACTGGGTGGGTAATTAACACCCTTCTAACCCTTCTAATTAACACCAGCCTAAATTCTTTTGGAAAAAAATGACTTTGACAATTTTGCACTTGCATCCTGCCCATCTAAGAGACTCTCTTTCCCCGAGCCCGGCTGGCGCAGGCGGCAGGAAGCCTGATACTTGTGCAAGGAGGGAGGAACGAAGGGCCAAGAGGCCCCAGAGCGGTTGGAGGACGAGTCGCTCTGGGTGCGGAACCAGAACAACGAGGCAGAGGAGGCTGCAGGCTGCCCAAACCCCGTCCAGCTCCTCACATCTCCCTGTTGGGGGCAGTTATAAGAGAGGACGGCTGCTCATTCCAGCAATACATCTGGTAGCAGCTTATCTAAAMAAGGGGAAATTATAGGGGTCCATATAGCATAAGTTTGGAGCTACTTCTGTACTGGGAATGAACACAGCACAAAATCAGCGTGCTGGAAGGTCTACGTCTACACGCACTAGAACAACTAGGCAATACTAAGATGCCAGAATATCACTCAAAAAAGTTTTTTCATAAATATATATTTATATATATATTCATACACAGAATAGGTATGTGAATATACTTGTGTGTGTGTGTGTGTGTGTGCAATATATATTCCTATCAGTGATTGATTTTTTAAGAGATTGCTTGAAATCAAAGACTTGGCCCTGACTGTATCCAGCAACTTGGCCCTGACTGTATCCAGGGGGACCAAAGAGTCGCCCACATGCCCAGACAACCCTAAAGACTAATGACCTTAATAACTTCAATAGTCTTTATTAGTTTAAGATCAGTAAAGAGCAACCTTGTACTAGTAAGGACTGTAACCCATCA
>NW_020454350.1:1832567-1836299 GCF_003342845.1 Nothoprocta perdicaria | reverse complement strand
AATAAAAAATAAAAAATAAAAAATAAAAAATAAAAAATAAAAAATAAAAAATAAAAAATAAAAAATAAAAAATAAAAAATAAAAAATAAAAAATACCACAAGATCTCAAGTCACCAATAGAGGAAAAAATGGTAAGAGATCCCAGACAGTGGGAAGATCACCAATTATTTAGCTCAGGAGAGTTAAGGCAGATTCCCAATTCACCGAAAGTAAAAGCAGGAGGTGCTGGCAGGTGCCACCCCCCACCCAACAGTCCCTTCTGATTCAGTCACGTCCACCAGTTGATTCACACTCCTCCAATTAAGGCTGTGTCCGATTCGGAATGCAGCATCTTGCTCAAGTTAACTTCACCTAAAGCCCTTTAATAAAAGGATGCCAACTCCAAAAGAATTACAAAATTTACAAAATAAAGCATCGCTAATGAGCGCAGGATCAAAACTGGATTATCAAGTTTTCTAATTTGCAAGTGAAAAAGCCAGGCAGTAAAATCTCTGAGGTTTGTATAAGACACTTGTAACCTGATAATAAAAGTGAAGTAAGTATAGATATAATTATAAATGTATATATTTCTTCAAATGTTTATCAGAGAGAATACTGTAATTTATAGATGTTAGGAAACAGCACGTGTTATTTTGGTCTATGGAAAGAGCGTATGTTAATTTGGTCTATGTAATACTAAAAAGTGAGGGATGAGATTATCTTTCTGAACAGCATTTGTCAGATTTAGAGATTGGAGCGATGCAAAAAACACATATAAACCTTTGCCTCTTTACCAGGCAAAGTTAAGTTAAATATAAAATCGTAGTTAAACAGTTGCTCTCTCCTTCTGTCTTCTTACGTCCAGCTTCTCACTATGCGTTTGTTTTTCTAAAGAAAATTTCCAAACAAACCCCCATGGACACACACACACACACACACACACACACACACACACACAAAAGGAGGCACAAGGAGCCAAGCGAGGCGCAGTCCTCCCTCTGACTCAGGTCTGCGAGCGGCGGGAGAGGCTGGGAGGTGATTCACCCACTTAGCCACCCCGCGCACACACAGCACCGTCTCACGCAACACGCAACGGAGAGGAGATGCAGAGGGCAGGAAACGCAGATGCAACATCAGTTTTACGGATTTAGTGTGTGTGTGTGAATAGAAACGGCCACTGTTAGACCTGTGAGAGCAGCACCCCTCTGCCACATGCTGCAATGGGTGAAGGGAGGCAGGGCCGAGCAGTGTCCCTACCAGAAACGAGGCTTCGACGAGCCCTGGGCTCGCTCCAGTGCCGGCTCCTGCTCAGCCTTTGGGAGGGATTATGCAGCAAGGTGCAGGTGATGAGAGACGTCGGATTCACCTCCAAAGCCCTTCCAATCCTACACTCCTAAACCAATTAGCCTCATTTCCCCCACGCCTGTAAAACCAGGAGAGAAACCTGGTGGCACTTGGGGCATTTTCACCTGGATAGTTTTCTTTTCAGCAATACCTAAAACTTGAGCTGATTTTGTAATCTATAAGGTGTCATAAGGCACAAGTTTTTAGGTGAGGTGTCTTATTTGTATAGAAGAGAGTAAAGAACATTAGCAGGGGTTTTATTCTGATATCCCATTAAGCATCATTTCAGAAATTAGGATTAAACTACCCTAGGAGACTCCATCTTTCCTCAGCTGGAAGACAAACATTACAGAGAACACTTTTCTTAGGTGTTGTTCTTCCGTCAATATTCTCCCAAGTGAAGCATATTCACCCTTGTGCAGACACCCTGCTCCAGGCACCTAGAGCCAGTGTCCTCTAGCCAAGGACACAGACGGCTGCTTCTTCGACAGAGTCCAAATCCAAACAAGGTCTGCTGCTCACCTCCCCAAGCCCTGTTCCTAGACTAATCCAGCTCCACGGAAACTGAAAAAGCGTTCAAATTTTCAGATAGAAATCACTTTTCAACATTACTCTTTTTTGAACTTCTGACAAGCTTTTTTTTCCCCTTGCAATATGATATTAAGTCTCAGAAGTCACAGACAATTATTTCTATTCTATACTGCCTTTCCACTCTTTTTTCCCCCAAAATTCCTCTGACAGTTACAATACAGTTTTGGCAAGAAATCTCTTCCCTCTTCTCAGGGTGAGTCACAGGGTCCTCAACACCGCAAAGGAAAGGTGCATCATTTACTGTCCCTTGCAAAGAAACACCACTCTCAGAGAATCTCAATAGATGCAGAACAAGCTGGACTGTATTTTGAGAGTGTTCAGCTTTCCTTTTCCCTACAGCAATATACAGAACTACGTCTGCCATAGCAGCAGTCACAGCCCCTGTGTGCACAGGGCCGCTGTGTAAACCCCAGTCCCTGAGGATTGCGCTCCCGCCTGCATCCCGGCGGACACTCCAGCATCACGCACAGGAGCATCCGCGCAGCTCCGGGCCGCTCCGGGGCTGCCCGGGGGCTTCCCGCAGGGCTCGGCCTCCCTTCGGCGGGTGTGGAGGGCCCGAGGCCGCGGACACGGAGGTTCGGCCCGCGCAGGTTGATCTGTCGCCGGCCATCCCGACCGGCCCTTCCTGCGCGCGCGGTTCCCGGAGTTGTCTCCACGAATGTTCCTGAATTTCAGGACTGCAGCGGACATTCRTGGAGACAACTCCAGTGTCTCTCCTCCCACCCATTCACACATTACGGCCATCCTTATCTACACAGAAATAAAGCATTTCAGTAAAATCCAAGCGAGCTCAGTATTGTTCAACACAAACCCCACCAACGTTAGCAAACGGAGCCCAGCCCACACCCCACGGGCACAGCAGCACGCGCCACCCCGAGCAGCAAAATGCCCTCACCAGAACAACCTACAACTTAGACAACCTACGGAACAAGCTACAACCCTCGCCCCGCCAGACCCTTGGGGTTTGTTTTCCTGCACTTTTCCCATTGCTCTGCACTTTTCCCATTGCTCTGTTTCTGCCTACCCTAGAAACATGGCAGGAATGCCCTGCAATGCTTAGCCAGCACCTAAAACACCAGTGGAAATGAGCGCTTTGCTTTTAAGGCCATTATTTCAGTTTGAAAAAGCAGTTCTGCCTATCAAATCAAACTGTGATTAAGAAATAAGGGGCTTATACATAAAGAGCCACTCAGCCAGGGCAGATTTTTTTTTTAAATAAAGTTCTTATTTCTGTTGTATCTCCAAGGAAAACTGCATAAAGGCTCTCTCACACACACACAMWCACAATTCCAATCGTTCGTAGCTGGCACGACCCCGGCCAAGGCAGTGCCTGCCCGAGGCGCATGGAGGGGTGTGGGAGGGGGCACTCACGTCAGYGCAACACGGGGAGCAAACGCGCCGCGACCAAGCGGCTGCGGRAGCAAAGGGGTGCACATGCAACACAACAAGACACCTCGAAAGGAGCAGCCAACGCCACCGGCCGGGCCCCTTCGCGTTCCCCGCACTCGTCTGCGGCAGGAATCCTGCCTGCCTCGTAAGGAGTCGGCGGGCAGGCGAGGCGGTGGCGCGAGGCCGCGCGGTGCCCACCTGCGCGCTCAGGTAGCGCTGCAGACACTCCTCGCACACGGCCTTCTTGCAGCAGGGCAGCGGCTGGATGCGCTTCTCCTCSAGGCACACGCGGCAGCTGAGCAGCAGCAGCGGCGCGAAGTCGCCGCCCAGGAGGCCGGAGAAGGGCTCGGGCAGCAGGTACACGTCGAGCACCTCGATGCCGCCGTCGCCGCCCGGCGCCGCGCGCCGCCCCGCGGGCTGCCCCGCGCC
>NW_020454350.1:1793084-1831782 GCF_003342845.1 Nothoprocta perdicaria | reverse complement strand
TTTATTTTTTTGTTTTCCTTTTCCCCCCTCCTCTCTTTATCTTCCTCCCATTTCTTTCTTTTCTTTTCCTTGCTTTTTATTTTATTTTATTTTWTTTTWTTTTKKKKGGGACGGCAGTGCCTGTCACCTTAAAGGAGCGTTTTCACTGCCGTCTGGAAGCAACCTTGCTTTTCTAAGGCACATGGAGAAAAGGGAAAATAAAATAAAATAAAATAAAATAAAATAAAATAAAATAAAATAAAATAAAATAAAATAAAATAAAATAAAATAAAATATCTCACTAGGAAGCAAACACCATTCTAAATTTCAAAATGCCTTAAGTTTGGAAGTTTGTTAACACACCCCACAGGAACATTCTGAGTAAAATTATCATCTCTCTTAAAACACTCCCTCCAAAGGGACAAATCGCGGCAAGCAGGAGCAGCATCCGCACCGCCGTGTACCCCAAGTGCAGCGCCGAGAGGAGACCCACCTGCACATACAGTACAGCAGCAYTGGCAAGGATAATTTACTCCATCAAAATCCGACAGGCTGATCCATATAGGAATATGGGTACTTGGAATTGAGAGGATTGGGGGAGCGTCTGCACCTTGGGCGCAGCAAGTGTGCCAGCGAGCTGCATCCTTGGGAAAGCGCCTCCAGAAGCCGATGCTGCCAGATACGGGGTCCGATGCAGTGGCTGTCGTGGAGCTGGTGCCGGGAATGGGGCAATTCAGAAGGGGTTTCCATCTGGAGCTCTGCCTGGGGCCCTACCCAGAGGTCAGTCAGTTATTCATAGCTAGAGCCATGTCACCTCTGCCTTACATATCATATGTTTTGTTTAGAAAATGTAATTTTAAAAATTCCAAATAATAATAATAAAAAAAAAAAAAGACTAAAATATTTTCTAAGGGATGAGTGGTTTTTTCAATACATGCACCCGGAGAGCCTCTCTGTGAACATGGGGATGTGGGTCTGGACTGTGGGTAAGGAGAGCAGGAGGAGGCCTGGATGGCGGAGGAGCCGCCCTGGAGGTCTGCGCTGCCTGAGGGGATCCCAGAGGTGCCATCATCGCCCGCGGCTGCTGACAGCTCCGCCAGGCTGGGCTCTCCCTGTGGGACGTGTTCTATTTCATCAGGCCCCAGTGGCCCTGGAAGTCAGCATGGAGGAATTTAGGCAGTATCAAATGCTAGCTAACCTACAGGACCCTCACATGGGAGAATTTCTCCTTTCAAATAATACGCATTTGTGTTATTTTTATTTACCTTTTCTTACTCAAGCATCTCAAGTTTATACCCCCGTGCTTCCTCTGAACATGCAAAATATACAACTCAATGGACAAACATTAGATGTCCATACAACCCTACCCCTGGCAAAGCTGGAGCTTACAGAAAAATCTAGAATGACTGCTTAATTGCGAGAACAAGCAGCGTTGCCCAACTGTTCAGTTAATCCAGAAAAAGATCTCTTTCTTTGGAGATCTTTAAAACCCACTTGGACACAGCCCTGTGCTATGTGCTCTAGGTGACCCTGCGTGAGCAGGGGGGTTGGACTAGATGACCTCTGAGGTCCCTTCCAACCTTCGGCATTCTATGATTCTACGAAAAACGTGTGCTGTAATACAGACAGGAACAAATGGGCCTGGAGACTTCAAAATGGCAACGCTACCTGTGCTAATAAACTTGAGGGGAACTATGAGGCAAATCTGAACTACAGATGGCTCAGAGTTTGCAAGGATACAAACTGTGGGCTAGGGACAGGTAACATTTTGTAGTGATGGCCTTGTAAATGGAGATCATTTCAGTATAGCTATGGTGTCTCCCCTGTGATGTCCCCTGACACTTGTGTGCTTTGCGACAAGGCCTTTGCCACCATCTGTGTATGTTGTCTCCTTAAATGTATGTCTACATTAAGCATGTAGGAATATGAAATTATATAATAATGGACAGAAAGAAATATTGGCATCGGCTAATCGTGATCTGACCTCCGAGTCAATCATGTACCATCCGATGGCCTCTTCCATCATGAGTTGCACAGATTCATATTAGAACCACTTCAAAGAGCAGTTTTCAGAGTAAAAGAAAACCACAAACAATCAAACAACAAAACCCTATGAGCCTCCAACAATCTGCTACAGCAGGGCACAGACTTGTCCCCAGCAGAGCCGCTGGAGGAGCAGGCAGCACGAGAGGGTGGCAGCCCCATAGCTGACCATGCTGCTGGTGGGGGCCGGGGTGCTGTGAGACACCACGAGGCACCCAGGATTTGCACCCAGAATGACACTGTTGGTACAGCTTTGTTGTTCTCCTTRTTTTAAAACATGACTTCCGATTCCACATTTTACACTTCTCTTAGATCATGTCTAGACTTTAAGCAAAACCTTATAAAAGATATTTTAAAAATAACAATACTATGAGATTTGCATAAGATAGCATTCAAATTAATTAACCTACAAAGATTATTTTTCTTCCCTAACCAAACTGTTTGCTTTAGGAGAACTTTATCGTCTTTAAACACAGCTATGTGGAACTGAGTCTAGTTACTGGAAAGACTGCTTTTCTCTCCGTGGTGCCTAAGGGGAGCTCAGCAGAAAGTCACACATTTGAGCTCTGCAAATGAGGTGTGAAGAGGCAACTGCAGCTCATCCTCTGTCTGGAGAATTCCGCATTTTGGGAAGCTTTCTCCATCAGCATAAACCAGAGCCTGGATTTGCTGGCCTCTATGAACACAGCAAAGTCCATTATTTTTTAATTTCTTTGTTATGAGTAGTGGAGGATTCGGTTTGAAGAGGGCAGGTCTTTTACTCATGCCTTTTTAAATTCTGCAGTTGAGTCTGGGTTATATGGGTCATATTCTGCAGTCATATGTGCAAATACTAAATGTAATTGACTAGTCAGGATTATTTATTTATTTATTTATATATTTCCTTGTATTCACACTGAACAAAGAAACTGCTTTTATATCAATGTAGTGTCAGTTGCTGCTACATCAACAAATCCAGCTCTTCCCAACTTGTGAAATTTTACAAAGTGTCACCATGAGAATTTCTTTCATAGAATCATAGAATCTTTAAGGATGGAAAGGACTTTTAGAGATCATCTAGTCCAACCCCTCTGCACATGCAGGGTCACCTACAGCATGTGGCACAGGATTGTGTCCAAGCAAGTTTTGAAGATCTCCAGAGAAGGAGACGCCACAACCTCTCTGGGCAGCCTGGTCCAGTGCTCTGTCACTCACTCAAGAGTGACTTGACCCTCACTGTCAAGATTTGTTTTCTCCAGATTCCCATGGAACTTTTGGTGGCCATTTTTTGTGGCCATTTCCTCTAGTCCTATCACTGGCCACCACTGTAAAGAGGCCGCCCCCTCCTCCTCACTGCCTCCCTTGAGGTATTTATACACACTGATCAGGTCCCCCCTCAGCCTCCTCTTCTCCAGGCTGAACAGGCCCAGCTCTCTCAGCCTTTGCTCATATGGCAGATGTTCCAGGCCCCTGATCATCCTSGTAGCCCTGCGCTGGACTCTCTCCAGCAGCTCCACATCCCTCTTGTACTGGGGAGCCCAAAACTGGACACAGTCTCCAGATGTGGCCTTACCAGGGCTGTGTAGAGGGGGACAATCACCTCTCTTGACCTGCTGGAGACGCTCTTCTTAATGCACCCCAGGATCCCGTTGGCCTTCTTGGCCACCAGGGCACACTGCTGCCTCATGGTCAACTTGTCGTCCACCTTGATGCCCAGGTTCCTCTCTGCAGAGCTGCTCTCTAGCAGGTCAGTCCCCAGCCTGTGCTGGTGTCCGGGGTTATTCCTCCCCAAGTGCAGGACCCTGCACTTGCCCTTGCTGAACTTCATGAAGTTTCTCACCACCCAGTTGTCCAGTCTGTCCAGGTCCCTCTGGATGGCAGCAGAGCCCTCAGGGCTATCAGCTACTCCTCCCAGTTTGGTATCATCAGCAAACTTGCTGAGGGAGCACTCCAGCCCTTCATCCAGATCATTGATGAATAAGTTGAACAGGACCGGACCAAGGGCCGACCCCTGGGGGACACCGCCAACCACAGGTCTCCAGCTGGACTCGGCGCCACTGATCACCACCCTCTGAGCTCTGCCATGCAGTCAGTTCTCAATCCACCTCCCCATCCACTCATCTATCCCACACTTCTGGAGCTTGCCCAGGAGGATTTTTCCTTACTTTCACTCCTCAGTGCTTCCCTCAATAACCAAAAAGATCCATGGCTGATTTTACAACCTCGTTACTTCTAGCCATACTGAGCTAAGGTAGGCTGTGTGTCTGTATCAGCTCTACCTATGTATGTGTGTGCCTGTATGCGTCAAAGGATGTACATATATATAGGAAAAAGGAGGAGGAAAGAGCTTTTCCAGGGCTGTAGTTCACAAGTCCTTGTGAAAATTAGTTTTGCTGAAAATAATTAAAATCTGCAGGATGATTAATTAACTTTTTTTTTTTTTTTTTCCTGGGCTAATGCTGATGGCCTCTGAGGAAATCTGAAGAATTATTTTTCCATGTGCAGCAGTAAGTAACTGGCAGGGGATACTAGACTGCTGGATGCAGAACTGACTTTTTCTGAGAGTCTATTTTCCAATTTTTTAATTTTGCTATTATTTTTCAGAAGGATTTAGTATTTTAGCTTACGGTTGTGCCTACCATTACAAATGTGTTCTGAGTATTTTGTGAAATATCCTTAACCAAATGCTTACATTTATCTTGAAAAGCAAATGAGAATTCAGGTTCTCATTTGCTCTAGGATGAGCATTTGCTCCATGTGACTTCATGGACAGCTGTAACACAAGAGTCTGTGTGCACTCCATGCATCCTGATTCTTATCTGCCCCTCAGCGCTTTTGGTTCTTATGAATCTCTGCCAGAATAGGCCACCTACAATCCATTTTCTTACATTCTCCAGCATACATTCAATAAATACCGCTCTAGACAAAGTTCTGTTTTTCAAAAGGCATGAAACTGGCTATGCTGGCTTGTCAATTTTCACCAAAATAGTACCTATAATCTTCTCTGACAAAAGCTCATGGCAATAACATGTCATTAATGACAAAAAWTTTCTGGGACCATCCGAGGCAAGCCGAACGCTTAAAGATTCTCTTTCATTTTCTTTTCTGAATTTAGATGGGTTACACAGACACAATTTACTTGACAATAAAGAAGATATTGTCATACTTTTATAACCCACCTAGAAAAATCCTTCTAGCATCTGAATCATGTAGTATATRAAAGAAAGCATCCTTGACAGCACTTGGGTTTAGTAGTTACACAATATATTTCTGCAGCTGGAAGTAAAACAGAATTAACTCTTTGACTTCTAGTCATCTTGTGATGTCAGTGAAAATTTGACATTTTTACAGAAGATACAGGTTAAAATATAGTATACAGTATAATATTTTATTATAAGCATCTTTTAATTAAATCAGGAAGGATTCCCATGTGCCTAGTTTATGAAAACAGTCTATACTAATATTTTATACAGTGGAAACAATCTTAAAAATAAAACATACTGATTTGTTTCTTGAAAGTAGTTGCAGAAATTCTAACAAATACCTTTTGCAAGTAATTTAGTTAGACACTTGTAGGAGAACATAGTCATTGGCACACACCTCAAATTGTAAGAGAAATATACTGATATACTGAAGTATCTTCAAGCAGAGAAAGCTCTACTTAAACAAATCACAGCTTTTGGACTTCATATCTGCTCGGTACTCATATGCTGGGGAGATAAAATGGCCTTCTGCAAATTGTGGTTCTTTTCAAATGGATCTTATGAAGGTCTCAAGACAGCTTTTATGTGACAGTCTGTCATATAAAAGTCTGCAACCTCTATTTTATTGTTTTGAGACATCTTACTCCCTTCTCAAAAGTCCTCTTTTTAATCTGACATAATTTTTCCTAGTTACCTGCCTGCCTTACTAATTTTTGCTATCTTTTATCAAGTCTTTATTTTTATAAAAATACCACAAAGCTCTGTGTTTAGCCTAAAGCTCTGTAGAGAGATTCATGACAATCTGTTCCTGATCTTGCTGAATCCGATTTTATATTGATGGCTAGAAGCATCAGCTGCTTAGGCYTATGAAAGTCTTCTCCTTCTCACCCATTCTCTTCATTTTTCCTATTCTTTCTTACTATATTATTATCGAAGGTGTCATCCAGGCTTAAAACTTTGGAACCACTTTTATCCTTCCCACATGCAAAGAAGCATTTGAGTGAAGCGAGGTATCATTTCATCCTCATATTTTTAACATCTTGAAGTTTAAACAGAGAGAATGAACTAGGAATCTTTGCTGGATGTTGTAGGACCACATCTAAATCGAGCTATATGTTCCAAGTACCACCACCTGCTATTTTTCTTCTTTACAACTGAAATGGAAGAYTATTCATGTATCATTTATCAATATTAACCTGGATGAAATGCTGGTATCCATAGCTTGGATTCGATATGGTCTCCTTTGGGAATCTGAAGTCATTCTGCACTCCTGACAGCCACGAAGACATGAAAGCATTCCAAATTGCTTCAGCGTTTTTTGATTCTTTGAAATAGAGAAACTTTCATTATCACATTATTTTTATTAATATGCCTTTGAAGCTTACTTTAATGTGTCAACTCGCCACACAATTGCCAGACAACAGCACAGTAAAAGTTAATTGTGCTGAAAGGCAAATACATTGTATAGCTTTTATTGTTTTAATTAACTGTGCAGAATGACACACAAGCAGATTGTTTTCTCAAATAAAGACTTAGCAGCTACATTTTCAAAAATATCCTCTGTAATTCTCTGATGTGCAAATTGCTATCTTTTAATTCTTAGCTTCAGGCCTGAAAATCAGCTGAACATTTGTTAAAACAATTGTCTACCCATTTTACAGGATTATCAAATTACACTTTCATCATTTTGTACTTGAGGGTTTTTACATTGTTAATAATTTAAAGAGATTTCACAAAATAATTAAATTAAGTAATTAACCTGATCAAATAGTGGAGATACATAAAGCTGCTCAAATAAGCTATTTAAWTGTGGCTCCTGACTTCTTAAAGCCCAATTTCAGACCAGTTCTGAGGACTTCCTTCAGCTTGTGTCCGCAATTTGACAAGACCTGCTGCTATCAGCAGAGGCTCACATTTCATGCCGTGCAGCTCTGGTGAGACTTATCCCTTCTGCAAAGAGCCACTGTAGCAAATAGGGCTCTTTTAGCAAATATGCCAGGGAAAGGCGGGGAGATCCGTCGGAGAGCACGCAGGAACGGGAGCCCAGGGGCCTCCTTTCTAATCTCAGCTCCGTGACTGCCCCACCGTGCGACCTTGCACAAGATACTCTTCTATCTCTGCTTCCCCTTTTACCCTTTGCCTGTGTCAGCTATGCGGGCTGTGCACTTCGTGCTGTGAGGAGCGTTTGCAGCTCTCGAGGCACCACGTGGCCCTGTGGATTCCCACATCTCCAGTGAGGACGCTAAGGCTGTTGCCATAACTTAGAAAAAAAAAGCCAAAAAAAAAAAAAAAAAAAAAAAAAAAAAAAAAAAAAGCCCACAAGTAATCTCCAAATCTAGCACGATATAGAATGGTACATGGAATTAGGTAATTCATAACAATTTTTATACTTAAAGCAAAATTATATATAAATTCACGTCTTTCTCCTCCCTACATTAACTTTCTTCATTGGCTACACCACCACTGCCCAAAATAAAGCTTCATTTTAAGGCTTTGACACTGTAATTTGCAAGGTAACAGCATGCCCTAAAAGGCTGACTTCGCCGTAGGGATGCCCTACTCCTCCTTAGGAAATCTCCACAGATGGATGGAAAATAGGAAGGACAAAAGGAGGCTGAATTATGACTTTGCAAACTAGGAATATTGAAATATTGATTATCCTACTGTTTGCCTGTGTGGCACACAGTGGCAACTGAGAAGCACTGAAAGGCAGGGAGAGGGGGTAAATTACCTTGACCAAAACTTAACTGTTTGCTTGCTGCAGYATATACATCCTGCATGCAATGCAAAATGCACACAGTAGCATTTTACTGAAGGGCTGCTAAAAGAGTGATTGGCAAGGAATGAGGTAAATATATTCCTGAAAGATAATTGTTATTATTTTTTGAAGTGTTATGCATTGTTTGTTGTGTCAGGGGACCTTTCCATCCATAATTAGAGATCAATTCTTAAATGTCTTAATTTCTTAATTCTTCATTTTTAACATAAAAAAAGTGGATAAATATTACGCAGTTTACCTGAGGAATTACTATATTGAGCTCTCCTTAGAAGTATTGCAAATATTCTGTTATCTAACACGTCTCATTTTAAAACAGGCAAATGCATTAATATAATAACATAATGKTAACATAATTGTTAAAAAGTGAAGGCCAGCTGGGCAATCTGCAGATTGCAACAGAAAACTATTTTTTTACAAAACAGACAATTCAGTCTTCAGCTTGATAAATGCTGGTGAGAAACAGTTTGCACTCTGAGCAGGAAAACTGTTCTTTAGTAGCCGTTCTGGGAGCAATGTGTGTGTGTCTCACCCAAATGATAACGTTAACTGCTTGGTTTATAAAAGAAGTCTTGGATAGTGTTAAAGAAAACAGAGCGAGAGATGTTAAAACAATCTCTGGGGTGATGAAAGGGCATCAATAAAGCTCTAGTAAAGCATAACCAAGGGAAAAAACGTAACAGTCAAAGATAGTGTCTGGGATGAGAAGAATATGCTTAATCTCCGCGAGTGGAATCTGAGTAGCAAGCCAAGGCGGCTGTCAAATCCCTGCAGTTTCTTCTGTGGATCTGACATGTTTATCAGCTGCATCAAAAAATCTCAAAAATGCCAACCTCTTGCAGGAGCTTTCCCAAGAAGCCGCTCAAGTGCCGACCTGCTGGGAAAGTGGTGCCAGTTGTGATAGGTTTTTGCTGCCTGAACCTCTGCAAGGAAAGGGGGATTGAGACTAACTCACTGGAGGTAGCCCCAAAGCCCCAGGGGGAACGTCACTGGTATAAATCATAGATAAGCCTGAGTTAGGTTCACAGGGAAAATTCTCACTATCATATTGTTTTAATCCCAAGTCAGATGTTTCACTTTTATATCAGCAGTGGCAGATTTTATAGAAAACTAGTAAATATAGCTATAATAGTTTATAGTTATAATAAGGCGTTTTTCTTATATTAATTAAAACAAGTAGATGACTACTCATGCCTGACTTTGTGCAATCTCACCCACAATTTAGAGTCAACCTGCCTGTAGAACATTAAAGAGAGAGAGAGAGAGCATTAAAGAAAGAGAACATTAAAGGAAAGAGAAGAGAGTAATAGCAGGAGATGAACATCTAACCATATAACTGCAGTCAATCTGATTTGTCTTTGAGGTTTACATTACCTATGAGCTTTTCATATTCCAAAAGGTCTAGTGCTAGGAAAAGGCTGATTAAGAAACTTAAATGTGAAACTGCTATGTGCTCTCTTTGTGCTGCCAGGACTAATGAAGTGAAATTCACTGAGTGCTTTTGACTTTCCAGTGAAAACCTTTATCTGTGGTTCCCTCATGATATAAGCTGAATTTATAAGCTAAGAATTTATCTAAGTGCAGCATGGTTTTAAATTAGTGAAATTAAATTGATGAAGCTCAGAGTTAGGAAAGGTAAACTGATACAACCTCAGTCAATGCCAGTGAAGCAATGCCACAAATAAAGGCATGTTTATTTAAATAAATTTATTAACAACATACGCTAACATCATGTACTTTCAGGACTCTTTCTGSCCAGCTGCCTTAGTCATATCAACAGGACAAGAACTCTCTCTGAAATATCTAAAATGACATTGAGAAGTAGGTGAAGCATTTATCTTAATGCTGCAGGATATTCCAATCTTAAAGATTTCACAGCACAGCAGAAGTAGCACACATGTAAAATAGACCAAGAAGCTGGTAGTCAAAATCAAGAGGTAGCTGTCAGTGGGAAAGGGACACTGGATGGGGCCGCTTCCAGCAGGGATCAATAGGCATTAGAGAGAAGCCTGGCACTGCTCAGCAATTTCATTAGCAGACTGGAAGCAAAGAACGTGAAGTTATACTGCTGTCGTTCCTAGCATGAATGCAGGTATGTCGGATGCTTTTAGAGCAGTGCTGTCTTTTCTCTTTCCCATTTGGGAATAAACCAGACCGGTTAAAGTTTTTAAGTAGACAAACCTACATTCATGTTTGGGATTGCAGCACTCAGAGAGCTCAGGGGCAGTTATTGCCCTCCTTTTGATACATTTGGGCAAGGTCCACATTTTTTAGTCTGTTGCATATTGATGCTCTGAACTTTTGGTTCACAAACTGAAAAGATGAAAATCTCTCCTGCAAAGATGCCTGTAAAGTCATCATCTGAGCACACGGTTACATGGGTTTAATTCTCTTTGGCTGTGTAGTAATGCCAAAGCTAGACTATCTAATGTAAGTTATTATTCAGCATTTATATATGTGAAGCAGTGGGAACACAACTAACACCATGCCAGCAAACTTGCCACGATTTCAAAAAGCCTATTCTTTTCCTTTATATCTTTCTTTTGGGGGAGGGAGTAGAGCGGTGTACATAAATATTTAAAAACTTGAGCAGAACAGTTTTTACTTTCAAAGTTATGGGTACTAACATAATTTCTGCTTGTGAGCTGGTCCTATGCCCATTTCAAAATCTTTATTCTGTGCATTAAGCACCAATTAGAATTTGAAAGCAAATCATAGATAAGATTATTTTTTCACATATCTCTTAATATAAAAAAGTATTTGGGATAGAAAAGGATTTCAGACCAATAGCACCATTTCCCTTGTAATCTTTATCCCTTTCCTGACTAACTGCTATCTGCTAATACAAATCCCCAAGATCCTGACCTCTCTTTTTGCTTTCCTTCCCTTCAAGCCCTGTGGAGGAAATGATTCCTGTCACGTAGCCAAAGGGGGCATATTTACACATCTCCGCATGATGTGACAAGGAAATCCTGTTGCAGTGAATTCAAAAGGAAAACAAGCACGATGTCTACTCTGCTGTTCCTTTTTTTAGGGCTCCTGCCTCTGCTCCTCAACAGGTTTGCTTCCTGAATCACCATTTCTGTATTTTATTGATACAGATCTCTTTGTTTCTGAAGATTCCCTCTCCATTTGTGAAAGTGGGGGTTTCCAGGACATTTTTCAGCTTCCTGAAATCTTGCTATATGTTAAGTGATTATGTTGTTATCTGTTGCATACTTTTGCTTAGCAGATTTTGCTTGTAGTGCTCAATTATTTTTTCTCGTCCACTGATCATCTTTAAGCTCTGCATCAAAGTAAGGAAACACCGTAAGTCCTTTAATTCTGTTATGTTTAGGAGTGGGGGGGGGAAAAAAAGACCTTCACTGTATATGGTGAATGAGGGTGTAATCATTTTAGATCCTAAAGCATTCAACGTGGAAGAGTTGACTTCTGTGTTTGGCTTCCTTTGGCTATTTGGATGTTTTAGGATCTAAAAGAAGTTAACTCTTCTACGTTTGTTTTAAGTATTTGGTACATACATACAGTGCTATTGTTAGTTTCTAGATTGTATCATGAAAATATATATGAAAACTCGATCAGATCTTTCCCTCATCTACCTAATCCGCATCTAGAAGTCTTGCACTGTCGTCCTTTGTCATGTTACACATTATTCATCTGAAGGAAGATATGATCCAGCTGAGAAATGCTTCTGAACTAGAATAAGTGTGAGACAGCAAATGCATATAACAGTTAAGTGCTGCTAAGATCTGTTCTAAATGATGCATAGAAGGGTACATCTATGAACAGACCTAAACTGGCATAGAATAGCACTTTTTGTTTATTTGCTGTACATTCAGTGCCACACAAATTATGAACTATCTTGACAAGAATCTGTAAGACTTTAGCAATAAACTTTCTTCTGATACATGACAAGAGTTGTGTGGTTTGAATGAGCTGCACCAGTTGTGAGTCCTCCTCATGATATCTGAGGAGCTGTGGTTAAGGCTCAATATGAAAGCAACAGATAAAGACTCATTTTAGATAGAGAAGTGTATTGAAAATATTCCTGAGGTGGGAGAGTATTGCAGAATGCAATACCTAAGGTAACAGGATGAGAGCTGGGAGAATATGCWGCTAAAAGATTAGAGCTACACTTATTTGCTTTCATAGTCAGATAAGCTATGAAAAAAAAAACATATTTGCATGTTTGACTGCTATCCTATGAGACTATTAATTTTTAAGAGAGTTTTATGAAGACTTGATCCAGGAAAACATACCTATTAACTTTCTAAGTTTTAAAAAGAAAATAAAAACTACAAATAAGATAATAAATTTGTGGTAATAAAGACTCTTAAGGATTTTATGAATGCATTGTGAAGATTCAGGTTCACTTTTGACTGACACGAAGCGTGAGAGCTGCAGTTTTCCAGTATGAGCCCTGTTCGTATGAGCCAGTTGTCCCTTGATCACCATAAAGCGTAATTTTCAAGTTCTTTAGATTCAGATTACTGGAAATAATTTCTGAATCCATGCTAGATATCATTGATGAGATAACTGCAGACCTAAGGGTCATTACAAATTCTCATTCATAAAATCCTGCACTTGCATTTAATCACATATTTAATTCTCATCAAAGCTAATGGGTTTTTAAAATGTCTTCAATCTTTTCAACTTCAATGGATCTTTACCATTGCTTTCAGTGGTAATTTGCTTAAAAGTTTTTCTTAAGTGGGGACTATAACAACACTTTCCCTCTGCCTTCATTATTGGCCTTTAGTTTGTTCCTCCCCTGCATGCTCCAGCTTCCCCTGGTACTTGGAGTAGGGAGCACTGTGACCTACATGGTCACCCACATGGAGATGAAGATCCCCAGCCTCAGTTAGCTCTGTCRTGAAAGACCTTTCTGCTTTGATGATTTTCTATTCAATACATTCAGCTAAGCATCTGTAGAGGCATACAAGTCATTGTTTTATTTTATCAGATTTTATGGAAATGGGGATATTTTTTACTGTTTTCTTTAAAGCAGCTTCTTCATATAGAGATAAAGAAAAGCTACCTATTTAGTATAACTGGTAAAGTAACATTCCAGAATATTCGTCTTCTGCCAGATTYGTTTAGTAAACAAAGGATGTGGAGCTGAGGGAGACCAGGCTACTTTAGCCGAATCAATTGGCAAAAGAACAACAACAAAAAGCTTTTCTGTGTCTTTTCCMTTCTGTATGGAATTTGGTAGTAGAACATAAGTTCATGTGTAGCGACTAGCTTTGCTAAGCAGTGTGGTTATAGGAAAAAGAAAAGAAAGAAAGAAAATGGTTTTGTAATCCAAATTTTGTCAAGACTTTGAATTTAATTGCTTTATGAGTGGAGGCAATAGTCATTGYGCAAGTCCCACGTAAGTAGGAGATCCTGTGGCTATATTATAGTCTTTAGGCCACMCTAAAACATTCATCTAGTTTTATTGTACTTTACCGAGGACTAGCTATTCATCTCACCATTATTCGTAAGTACCCTAAAAGCACAGAGCATTATGCAACTGGTTTAGTCCATAGCTGAATGTGCCACCCACATAAATGGCTTGCTGACTTATGTTGGCATCCATCTTTGCCTTGAAGCTGATAGAAGCACCTCTGAGTCCTGAGGTATTCATTCATTCTTCATGAATATTCCTCAGAACCTGTCTGTACTTTTACTTGGTGGCACTTGCTTTGCAAACATGGCCCAAGAACCTGAGTCCCATAGGATTCCTCTTTTATTTCTACCCACATCCTCTATCCCTTGAAAATATATCCTGGTCCAGAAGCTCCAGAACTGACTACAGCCTAGAAATACAGTCCAGAGCATCTTCCTTGGGCTTTTGTGTATTTCTAGTGCAGAATGGCGAATCTGTGAGTTGCAGTCCTTGCCTCTGGGCAGCAAGGAGACAAATGCTGTGCACTATTTCTGGCAAGAGCTCAAACCTGTTTTTGTTACTCAGTTCTCAGAATAACTGTTTTCTTTTTCTTTCTTTTTCTTTTTTTTTCTCTCACAGAGGCTGAGGTGAAGAAAGTGTCCCCATAGCCAGCCTGCAAAGAATGGTTTTCCTGCAGGTGCCATGTCCCAAGGTGCTGCAAGAACTCACACAAAGTACTCCTCAGAAAAGCCTGTTTTCTGAGCAACTTTAGAATAGCCCAAAGCAGGTCATTTAACAAAAAAATGGAGCAAGCTTATGCTAGCTGAAGCCKTAGGCTTTGCAAGCAGTGGGCCATGCCCAAATAAACGTTCCCAGGTTTGGCTCTCTGAAGGAACCTCCTTCCCATCGTTGTACCAATCTGCAAAGAAAGTCACTGCCAGTCTGTTAAGTGGGTTCCTGAGGGGAGCATGTGGGCTCTGCTGAGGCCACTTTTCTGCCCCATGCAGCACATGGCAAAGTCCTGCAGTAAAACCAGAACACCTCCTGCTCTGAAAGGGCCTTTGCCTTCTGCTCTTGCCCAGTCAGGTACTTAAGTCCTCCATTACACAGACAATTTAGAGGACATTGATCTCCAAAGCATTTCAGGCCAAGGGCTCTGCTTTCCAAATTCCTAGCTTTCTACAGTACATATAAAGCACTTACAGGCAAAAAGAGGCACACACACATATATAAAAGCAAAGTCCATATCCCAATGTCCACTCTATCTCTTTCAGCTCTCCAGAGGCTATTCCAAGACTGATCACCTGGGAAGACTCCCTCAGCCCTAGGCTTGCCAGTGTGATGGTTTCACTCCCTTGCTGAGGGTCAGCAGGGAGTGAGGAGTGACCCTCCTCAGGGTCAGCTGAGAAGGATGAGACTGAGGATGGTGAGRTCCAGGAAGACAGAGTATTTTGTGGTAGACGTTTGTGGCAGGGAAGGAAGAGAAAACAGGGAACTGTTATGCAACAAAATGAGTCAGATGTCTCATGAGATGTTAGCCAGGTATGATGTTAATGTCTAGAGTATTTCCAGACTTTTCAGACCCACCTGAAACTGTCTGACAGGAAGATTTTGGTCAACTGCTAACCACCATCTCTACTTTCTGCTAGCGGTAATAGAGAAGAGATCAGGATGGAAAAGAGAGGGAAGATGCTGAGTATCTGAGTGAAGAAGCAAGGAGGGAGTCCAGCAATTATAACTACACAATGCAGGGACACTTCTGTTGAGGTAGCATGACACCAGTTGTAGCCTTTCCCTAGTGAAAGAGCGTGTAGGATTCTGCTTTGGAGCAAGGAATATCTCTTTTCACAGTCTTTCTCATGTTGCTATGTGTGAGAGGAAGGTGGAAATGCTTCCTGTCCTGCAAGACAGAGAGGCTCAGAAGTGTGTAAGCAGTGCCCGTGATGGGCTGCAGATTCAATGAAGGCCACGTAGTGCTGCTCTGTGGAGCCTTCAGTTGGTTGTGGTCTTCTGTCCTTCTAGCCTATAGGGCATTGAGACCACATAGAAGATGCTCTAGATGATGCTAGGAGGACTAGGTATCYTCAAGTTTCTCCCTAGGCAATCTGGGTAGAAAACTGTTCTTCAGTTAGATGCTGTTGGATGTTGGATGCAGAAGTTTTCTTAAAGGATGCTAGAAGAGGCACTCGACATCTTTATCACACATTGCCTCTGTACTCCTGCACCTGCCTGAATGTTCTTTGCCATGTTTATAATTACAGCTATAGGCTACTAGAAGCGTGAAAAAGTAGAAAACTGGATCCATTCTGGGAGCTGAATCCATATTGGGTTCAGCATATTCTTAGACAGCCATAGTTTGATCATTCATACCAATATAGCAGGGCAAGATTGCAGAAGCCTCTAAGTTATTCAGCATGGTAAGGCTAATTTGAGGGATGTAGGAAAACTCCCCAACACTGCACGACTAGTCAGGAAAATGGCAGATGAAATTCAATGTGTATTGATTTAAAATGAAGAAGTAGTTATTTCCACGGTGRGTCAAGGTGAGTGAAACTTCTTGCAAAAAGGAGTGTTAGATGTTAAAAGGAAAGGCTGAATTCACAGAGGAGATGCATAGAAACTATAGTTCTGGAAGTCTCTGAGACGGAAGGCCATCATGGTTAAGCACTGCGTATGCTTACCCTCTTTTCCTGATCCATGAGCAATCTTTTATGACTGCTCTTGGTCATAGTGGTCTAAGGGGACTTTTGCTACATAATAAGCATTATACAAAATAAATGCTGAACATAGATAGCAGAGCGCTCACAGTTCCTTCCTTCCTGCCTTCCTGCCTTCCTTCTTTCCTTCCTGCCTTCCTTCTTTCCTTCCTTCCTGCCTTCTCCTTTCCTTTATGCAGCAATTGAGGGAGATAGATTAAACAGACAAGCAGACAAAGATTAGCCAGACTTTTAAAATGGTCAGCAGATGCTATTTTGAAAAGTACGGGAAACAAACCCTCCATTGTCACTGGACATAGAAGTTTCCAAAAGAAAATATTTGTATTTTCCATTATACCACCTTGGCATCCACTTGATGAAGACCACAGGCAACAGGAACAAGGTTATGTTCCATGAAAGATACAAGTCTCAAAACAAATCACAGAACAAATCGRTGCCTGTTTGTGGAATGGTCTAGGTGGGTATTTATACGAATGGCAACACTGTTGTAATCAAGGTAGTCTAATGATATAGACGAAGCAATCTTTTTAGGAAGAGATAGTAACTTTTAGTCTGACTAATTAGTGGTCTGACTAATTAGTAGTATGACTAATTAGGTAGTCTGACTGATAGAGTTGCAAAAAACCTCAGAGCATTCTTGAGCACAGAAGCCTTGGCCTTGAGCACCCAAGACCTTCCTTTGGCTTGGAGAGCAACTCTAGCTTCAGATACACAAGCCTTTCTTTAGCTCTGAATCAGGAGCTTTTATCCAAGACAGGGAAAAGGGTTTCTGAGCCTCAAAACTGCCTTTCTTTTTTWCTGTAGCTGTGTTAGCCGGTCTAATATAGGAGGTTGTGTTTCTCTTGTATTACAGATCTCAGAGATAAAGTGCCAGGAGACCATGTTCAAATATTTCATTACAGCTTCTGGATACTACAGGATTTGGGGATTTTTCTGCAAACAACTTTTGTACATAGTTTACACTGTGCCTGTATGACTGGGGCTTTAATAAAGGATGAAGAAAAATGAAAATAATGAAGAAAAGCTTTCTAGCTAAAGGTGTTAGTATATTCAGTGGCCAGTTACAGATAGACTGTTGAGGGGAGGGTCCACAGTTGTCCTGTGTTGTCTGAAGATTTCTCTTTCCAGAAGTATAATCCAGAAGGACTGTACATTTGCAAAGTGAGGAATTAGATGGAAGAATTAAGGAATTTACTTACTAGGATGCAGAATGGCATATCAAAGCTCAGAACAGCTCCATGGGGTTGTTACAAGAGCCCCTTGCCACACTACAGGCTTGGGGCAGTGGCTAGAGAGCTGTGTGGCAGAAAAGGATCTAGGGGTGCTGATCAACAACTGGTTGAACATGAGCAAGCACTGTGCCCAGGTGGCCAAGAAGGCCAATGGCAATGGCTTGTATCAGGAACAGCATAGCCAGCAGGACCAGGAAACTGATCATTCCCCGGTACTCAGTGCTGGTGAGGCCGTACCTCAAATATTGTGTTCAGTTTTGGGTCCCTCACCACAAGACATTGAGGTGCTGGAGTGTGTCCAAAGAAGGGCAATGAAGCTGGTGAAGGGGCTGGAATACAGACCTTGTGAGGAACAACTGAGGGAGCTGGGGTTGTTTAGTCTGGAGAAGAGGAGGCTCAGGSGAGACCTTATAACTTTCTACAGCTACTTGAAAGGAGGTTGTAGTGGGGCAGGGGTAAATCATTTCTCCAGAATAAGTATAGATAGGACAAGAGGAAATGGCCTTAAGTTGTGTCAAAGGAGATTCRCGTTAGACATTTGAAAGAATTTCTACATGGAAAGAGTGGTGAAGCACTGGAACAGGACGCCCAGGGAAGTGGAGGAGTCACCATCCCTGGCAATGTTCAAGAAACGTGTAGACGATGCACTTAGGGACATGGTTTAGCAGTTATGGTGTTGAAGATTTTATAGTTGGACTCAATGATCTTGAAGGTCTTTTCCAACCATAATGATGCTTTGATTCTAAGGTCCTCCATGATGCCTGAGACCAAATACAAATATATTATCTGTATCTTTGACTCTTCTGTGGTGTGTTTGATTGTTTTAATCACAGTAGTGATTGCAGCTTGGCCTCATCCAAACTACATGTCTATAGAGCTGTAATTCTGGTCTTCATTCTGCCAGACATCAGCCTTGGATACTGGCTTTTCTGTTTCTTACTGAATCACTTTGATGTGGATCCCCCCCCATATTCTGAGTGAACCACCTAATAAGTCACCCACTGTGTAAAAGCTGAGTACAGTTCATCCTCCCACTGTACTTTTTAATGAAAATAGTCGTGGAAGCTGCTTTGATCAAGTCTTCAAGAGCATAGCTTGTCTCATTTCATAACAGGGCCAAAATTTACCCAGGTTAAAAAAAAAAATAAAAAAAAAAGAAGTTCAAATGAAGTCTGATTTAGTCCAGACCATGGGATTCATTTCACTTGGCATTAGTCATCTAAAATGGAAACATATGATCTAGTCCACTGTCTTTCTCCTAGGCAATGGAGCAAGCAGCACACACSAGCAAGGGAAGGCAAGGAAGGCCAGGCAAGTCCTCTTGTTTGGACCCCTAAAGCCTGGGGCTGCTCTTTCCAGAGGTGCCTGCTGCCCTTTACTCTTTCCAGTCCCTTTTGGCTAGAGCAGGTCCAGGACTATGTTTCTACATCTACACTGAGTTGCTCTGCAGCAGTGTTAYCCAGATGGTCTTCCAATTGTGTGTGCAAAATTATAAAGATGCAAACACTGAGCAATGTAACAGTTTAATGTAAAGTGACCATGAGCCTTCATTGAGCTTTAGAAAAAGCATTATCTAAAAACCTCGACAGTTCACTTCAAGATAGACAAAATCTGAAGGAACATCTATAGTTTCAGGATGCAATCTAAGTGGTTTGAATCACTGTAGTTGATTCAGTCATTCTTTAAAAAACTATAAAGGAAATGTGACCATTACTATGGAGTATTTGGAAATTAAGTTTAAAAAGTCTAAAGAAAAGCAACCCATACAGGACCTTATATACACAACAAAATGACAAAAACAGTTACAATAAAGCACTTCCACCCCCTTTTTTATTAATCTATAAACACAATTTCTGTACTGTATGGACATAAATTCATCCTGATTACGCTCCAATTTGCTTCTTTCACACTGACCTATCTCACAAGTTCCAAGAGCCTGTTTGCTATTTGGCTGCTCATCTGGTAGTCACCAACACTTATGGCACACTGATGTCATACGAMTAGAAGGCGCTAATGTCACACAGAAGCCAATAAGCTCCATAAAATTTATTTCTGCAGTTGAAATGTACACGTAAAATTAAGAGCATTTATTGATCATGTAGCCTGTACCTCTGGGCTACATATAGCACAAAAATATATAGAAAACAAAACAAAACAAAACAAAATTAAAAATGGAGTTATTTCCTCATTATTTCTATTTCATTTTACTTTTCTTTAAACTAGATTCATGTCTTCATCTTGTGAAAGCGCATTTAGTAAAAAATCAGTCTGGTCCTACAGCTCCCTCTTCTGTGCATTTATCACAAGTGCAAAAAATTCAGCAACCTGGGCGTCTCTGTATTTATTCCATAGCTATGTAAAGACTTAAAAACTTTGCTCATTATCCCAGTTTTGAACCTCTTATAGCTAGTATTGAATTTCTAGTAATTGCACCTCGKTGTGTTAGAGGAGTGCTACTAAAGAGAGCTGCTAGAAAGGAGACAGAGGCAGCTACGTTTTTTCAAAGGCTTATGAAGATGCAGACTGTCACCTGCTGGGTWATTCAAAGATGCCTGAGCAGGCTAAGTATCCACAATTTCAAAGGGAGTTTATTAAAACCTGATCATGCTTGTTTGTCTCTCCTACTAAATGCCAGATGTCATGTCTAGGCTTCTAAATGCTGTGAAAAGTCTGCTTGAGAAGAGCCACCCAGCCAGGCTCCAGTGGATGCACTGAACTACTTGAGACCAGGATTTCATTTCCTGATGTCACTCCAAGGTCAAACAAAGCATGCCTAGTAGAATCAGAGATTAAACCAGGGACTTAATCGGGAAGCTATCATTCCTTGGGTAAAAGCTGAGGATAATTTGATAGTTATATTTACTGTGATGATGGTTCTCCCTCCAAAGCACCTCTTCCAGGACTCTGACCCCTCTATCACATGCAATTCAGTCAATATTGTCACTGCAGTGTCCTTTATTTAGGCAGTGCAATGGGCAGYGTAGCCTCGACATGCTCTTGGCCTGCCAGTAACCAGCTGACCCTTATTGTTCTCTAGCTGCTGTTTTTCCTACAAACCACATACATTCCTATTTACTGCGTGCTCTATTTGTCTTTACAAATATACATGTATATACATTGTCTTTGTAGGCAAGTACACACACACACACACACACACACACACACACACACACACAAGTAAATTTGTGCATTATAAGTACATATCAGTACATATATAGATATATTCAGGTTATCTGTATTTACATATATTTTAAATACATATAAGTATATCTGTAAGWGTGTGTGTGTGTGTGTGTGTRTATATGTATTAATGTGTGCRTATATGTATGCAGTCATATATTTGACATCCAGGAACACCCAGCAGAGCCCTTGCCACATGTCTTTGCAGGTTTGGCACAGTTCCAGCCTGCAAACTGGTATTATCTCTAGCACTACCTGCAACTACAGGTTGGGTCAATTGAGCTATCTTAACTTTGAGCTTGTCAGCATCACCATATTTAGCACTATWCAGTATTGCTCAGTCTAGAAGAGCCCTGTCATGCCTGATAGACTCCTTACCTCTTTTCATATATATTCTTTATAATAAGCGAAGCCTCTGCTTCCCTGTGCTCACCCCCCACAAAAAAATCATCTTGCTGTTGATTGATAGAAAAATCAGAAAAGAGAGCGTGAGACTCGGAATAGCAGTGGGTGAGGTAACGTACACGTGGAAAAGGAAAATTTCAGAAGTTAGCATTTAGTGTTTTTGCAAATCTGAACCCGTCTGTCTCATGGTAGCTTCTCAGAAGAGCAGGACACAGTCCAGTAATCCTCCCACTTTAAATAGTCAAGATCTCATAGATACTCTGTGGCAGAGGTTTGCACAGACCCCTTTAGCCCTGCTGGAGCTGACAGGGCTGGGGGCAACATTCAGTTTCTACCCCTGTGGGACCACCTGGTTTCTCTTGCAGTTGCCAACTCCATTCATTACATACCCTTTAAGTTATGAAACCAAAGATTTGTAAAGGCACACTACCCTTCGCTGCACAAGCCACTCCTGCCTTGGTGGTCTGGCTCCTGTGTTGCAGAAGGAAAATTGTATGCAGATATATAATTCAAATGTAAAATTGAGTGTGATAAGCAGGGAAAATGTTGTTTAATTTTACAGGTGACTTCAACACCAATAACATAAAACTTCTGAATTATTGTCTTTTTCATTTTGAATTCTTTAAAACAACAAAAAGAATAGAGTAATTTCCTAACTCTTTTAAAATCATACCAGGAAAGTGGATGGAACAGACAGTTATGATTAATCATTCATACCCAGAGCACAGAGCTAGTGCAATAACTGGCACTTCCCAGGGATTAGCCGTAGTGCTGCTTAACCAGCCTGTTTTATTTCTTGAAAGGAGAACAAGGAAGGATGGCAAGGCCTCTGCTTTTCCTTAAGTTCCAAGTTCCCTTAAGCAAGTCTCCCTTTCTCYTGATTATTTTTCCTCTTTGTCACTTCATAGTTCCTCCCATACCCTATTTTCATTACTGCCCAATTTTACATGTGCCACCATAACACCCTATTTCATCTCTAACTTTCTTGCCAACTTAGTATTCAAGATCTGTTGCTATCCCAGACTCTATTCTACACCTGTCTCCACTCAAAGGGGCTGCTTTTTCTTTTTCAAAAACAGTTATCATAGCTCAAAAGGGAAAAAAAAAAGATTTTTTTTTTTTAATTTTGAAGACACAACATATGCAAATTTGATAAGCTAAAGACACAGGAGATACAACATAACCAATACAGATGGTTATACTCACATTACTTGGCAAAAATAAGTCTCTGCTGAACCTGTGTGATTATAATGGTTTTCTAATTTGGCCAAGTTTGAAGGCATTTTTCACATAAATTATCAAAGACAGCACACAGAGACTGGTGCTCACTTCAAATCTCAGCACCACTATTGAAGTTCAATGAATAGTAAAGATATTTCTAAAACAAATGAAAGTATTTTCATTAAAGTTCATTCTTGGGACATAAAAATAGGGGTGTGTGTGTGTGTGTGTGTGTGTGTGTGTGTGTGTGTGTGTGTGTAAATCTTCAACAGAAAGTTTGCTAATGCTTTCAGCAACTGAAATAAAGTCTCTTGAGTGGGAAGATGTGGATGAATCCAACTCTACCAATTTTACCAGCTCTGCTTATCATGCTTTACAGACCAATGAATTGTATCAATTAAGCTGTGACCAGGTACACACCTGCTGTGGAAGAGGGTGCATTTTCCATCTACTGATCAAGCAGACTGGCRTATTTTACTGTACATTTCCTGCAGAATAGTATATTTTGTAGACATATCTAGTCTACTCTAAAACAAGATTATCTCTAGAACATCATGTTGTACATTTTGCTATTCAAATAATCTTGCCTTTCTGAAACAGGACTGAGCAAAACACTGAGTCTGTAGGGTACACTTCCTAAAACAGAAGTCATCTTTGGAAAATACTCATGCAAACGGGCAAAAAATAAGGAAATAGAAGCATTTATCTGTACCATAAGTGGAAAAGTACTATTGCAGATTCAGAGATTTGTCCATATTGGAATTTGCCATCTGTCTGCATAGGAGTTTAAAACAGAGGGGCACTCCTAGAGGTGGATTTTCTTTTTTCTTTCCTATTTTCCCATGCAATATGTTTTACAGCTGAAAACCTGCTTGTGCTGGCATAATTTTTCTTAGCTTGCTGTACTGAGTTATTGCAGCATGGGTTTGCTGGAGCCTTCAGCTGGGAGAGCATGACCACACAGAATGGATATTTACGCTTTTAGGATGGCAAGTCTTGACCTACACTGAGCTTGCGTGTAGGACATACAGATGGAGGGTCCACTGTTAGCATGCATGGATCCACATCAAGAGAGGCCTATTGGAATTCTGACTTAAAAGAGACCAAGCTAGAGAAAAATCTGACTGAAACCATGAATTGCTGCTAGCAGCTGGTTTAACAGCACTGATGTTGCTCACTGTAGGTCTCTAAGTGTTTACATGGCCAAACTGTGGTCTGTGCTAAGACAGCTAAGTTGATGCTAACAAGTTGCTGGCAGCCAGAAGGGAGGTACTGTGAACCTGAAGTTCCCTGACAACATACCTGCTCGTGGACACTGAGGTCCTTCTCGGTTTTGTTGCCAACAGAACAGCAAAGATGTTGCCCATATCAGCTTTGCTGGGTAGCCGCAGGGGTCTCCTGGGATTAGGCTCAGGTGGGCAGCCAGCCACGTCAAGAAGCAGTCTCAGGAAACTCCCCAGACTCTGTGCCCAGCTTGCCCTAAGGAAGCTAATCTGACAAGTGATCTCAAATCAGCCTGCATGGGAAGCACACTCATAGTCTCTTTTTCTTTAAAAATCAAAATGAAAGATAATATCCTCCTTTAGCTGGTAGCAAAAGGGTTCAGCCTGTGTCTAGGACACAAAAGASTGTCCTCCTCAGTCTGCAACAGCTCAAGCTCCTCTTCCCAGGAACATCTGGCATAGGTCGTGAAGTTGCAGTGCGCCAGCAAAAACAACCTGCCTATCTCTTGTTGAAGTTACCCTGCTTCCCATTAAATAATAAATATTCACCATCATCAGAAGACAAAGAGAGTGTTGTTCTAGCTAAATAACTAGGACAACTCCTTGGTTTCCAATCTTGGCTGCTCACTGATTTCATACTGTGTAACAACACGTAGGCACAAATGACATGAATAGAGAGCACTCAGAAGAGACAAGAGAACCCAGGGATTTGTCAGCATCAACTGCTATCATATATTTCCTGGTTTTCCTGCTCCATCAGTCTGCATTTCCTTCTCCTTTTCTGTGCTATGACTGATGAAATATTCCTATTACAGTGAAAGCATTGACTTTTCAGGGGCTGAAGAAGCTGAACTATATTTATTTTTTTTTAAATCACTGCTTGTGAAAAAGTCACTATAAAAACAAAYAAAAATCATTCTACCATATCTATACTGATAATTCATGAATATAAAGAAAACAGAATCTCTATACAGTGTATATTATCTTTGTCACAGCATTGACAGGGAAAAAAAGCACATAGTGATAGAATATTAGCATTAGGAACATTTTAGAATGTTTTTCATTTGTCGTGTAAGTACAGAAAGGTCTTTGTGGGGGGTACGTGCTAGGAAACCCTCCAATTTTACTGAGATTCGGTGGGAGATCTTTTTCTTATGTTTTATTTTCATATGAGTCATTGCTCGTGTCTTCTTAGCACTTAGGAGATGCTACATGACCTGTATATAATATTATCTTAGCTTATTTATGGATGCATTAAATATCTTTTAAAGTGCAGTGGATGTTTTTCCCCCCAAGCAATTCAGGCCCTTTTATCACTTTGTTCTTCTGAATCACTAACGATTTTTTACTCTACTCTGATCATTATACAAAAGTAGTTATTATATAGAAAACGAGATATGAAGGAATGCTTCCTTTTATTTTCCTAGAATGAAAGCCTCATTAACCAGACTAATTCTGCCTTGGCAACTACTCATTTTGATCTCGGTCAGGAAATAAATAGCAATTTTCATAGAACCAAAATTGGGAGACAAAGTTTTGTTATGAACGACCCCAGTGGGGTGTCTAGCTCAGCACAGCTCTCAAATCTGCTRAGAATTTCTAATTTGATCTGAAGACAGAAGCACAGCTAAAAGTTTATGCAAGAAGTATCTGTCATATTTTATCATTGCACAAGATATCATTGGGTAGGCATGATCTAGCCATGGTGAAGGCTTTCAATCAGTAGGTGAAGGTGAAGGTTTTCAATCAGTAGAAAGTGTCTGCATGAGTGGAAAAGTTCCAATATGCATTTTTTTGGTAGCAAAGTAATCTGATAGCCATACCACAACTTGGTTTAGAAGGGACTGGAGCAAGTGGTTTGAGAGGTCTCACCCTCGCTCTGTTCCCACTCTGTGGATGCTCCATGGGGCTACTGCAGAAAGAATTTCAGGTGACTATGTGCTCTTCCCTGTTTATCTCGGCCTCCTTTGTGTTTTCTGCATAGGACTAGATTTTGCAGTGATAAAGTTAATCTGATATTTAATTCTGAGCTTTCTTGGTTGCTCAGAGTACATTCCTAGTTTGGCATCTATCAATATCTTTTTCTCAAAGGAGAAGCTCTGAGCTATGTCCTTGACCACAGTCTCTCAGGACCATTCTTTGAGCTAGTAGGCTTRTTATTTGTAATGTCTGCAGAGCTTCAGGAGAGTCCTTCAATAATAAAAGCTATCACTCTTTCCTGTGTTATTGAAAGCAAATAAGTTGTTTTCTTCATTACTGATCTCACTTCTCAGAGCCTCAAGTCACAGAAGCCTCCCTGATTTAGCAGTTATATTTTCTCTCTGTTCTGGAATTTATCGTATACAATCTTATCCAGTCCTTTGACCATCATTGTTTAACTTTCAATAGCCTCCTGGTGTCAATGATTACCTGCAGCTACAGTAATGAAGCCTGTCAACCTGGTGGAGGCAGAATGGAAGAGCTCTGAAATTAACAGTTCCCAACTTTGTCTCACCAATGTATAACAGAATATTTTGAGTTGAGACAGATCGCATGAGCTTTATGTTTATCTTTTTAAAGTGTTTTTCCTTTCTTGTTCATTGGTGAAAAAATACTTTTAATGGGAAATTTCAATAATGCAGTGAAAGTATTCAGTATCTCTGACCACATTGTGACAACATTCATGTTGAGGTGTCAAGAGAAGAAAAGGACAGAAGTGCTGAACAGGCACCCTTGTATTGAGTGACTGAACAGTTTTCAGACACATGAGCTAGGGTTCAGCTCCAGTTGAAGGAAAATAAATTTAAATGCCTATATGTGAGCTTAGTGCCTACACTTCTACCTCCATTAGTGTCATTTAGGATGTCTCTCAACAAAATAAATACAGATGTCTCATTTAGGGCGAATGAATCAGTGGAAAGACTCAATGATGGCATTGTCTCATGGCCTGAATCAGTTTTCTGAATGCAGGTGTTTAGTTTGCTTGAGATGTCCATACTGGTTTGAAATATGATGCATATTATACCAGAAAAAAAAAGTTCAAAATGGACGTAGTGTCCCTGTTTGAGCAGRAGGGTTGGACTAGATGATCTCTAGAGATCCCTTCCAACCTCAACCATTCTGTGATTCTGTGACATCCAGTACAGCATGTACAGAGACCCATGCACTTTTGCATAAGCAACTGGGGGCCAGTAAGGTACTCTGGGACATATTATATGACAYTGTGCACCTATTTTTATGCAGAAGCATCAAACTCTTGAATTGCACTGACGCTAGCTGACATACAGATATTTAATTTAAATAATTTCTTAATCCAGTGCTGATTCATACCAGGAATGTTTCTTTCCTTAACATTCATCGAAAAATGAAATGAAGCTAGATGACTGCAGGTTTTATCTAAGCAAAATAACCTAGGCAAAGTTCAAAAAACCTCTTGCCATTTAACATGGGTCTTGTGGGGTAGATTCCCTACCAAACATAAGTAGAAATGCCACCAGGAATGAAGCGGGTGCAGAACCTGCACTAAGGCATATAGTCAGTACAAGATCATCTCCTGCCTCTTGCATCTCCCAGGAGAACTTTAGGGTCTAACAGAGCAATAGGGATAAAGCCTCAGTGGCCATAGCACCTGGGTTCTGCAGCCCTTTCTCCTCTCCTCTTCCTCCCATGTCACAAGAACACGTTTTGCAACAAATGCTTTCAACTTTTATTCTTTCATCAATAGATGGCACTAGGCAGTTAGGAAGAACCATGTCTGCTTCTGACACTTTTGATCAGGAAGTAGACTGTCTGTTTCAGTACTCAATACCTTGTACTTTATATGGYTTAAGATCATATTTTCATGAATTCTACCACCCTTTTAAAGTTTTCTTACTTATAAAGGACAAAAGACATAACAAGAAGCTGGCAGTTCTGATAAAGAGCCTCAGGAGTGGTTGTTGTGAAAACTCTTTAATTCAAATTGTAAGCATGGTTTACACTGGGGGTTTTTCTGTGTAAAAACTCTGACCCRCTATTGATTTGCTTGAATTTGGTTTACGTGCATAATTTCAGTTCAAACTCCTTAGCACTATTCTGAGCTGCTAAGAACAGTCYGAGGCTATCGATTGCTATATTTTCCAGTTTAACTGTATTTAATGGAAAATATCTTGCAAAGGAGACAATGGGGAAAGGAAAAGGTCATAGTAAGGGGAAATCCATGAATTACTGATCTCATGAATTATGTGATCTTATCATATGTGATCAGGAGGATGAACAGACATTATTTTAATAGGTTTCTGAAAAGAAACAGCTATTGAAATCTCACCTTCAATTCTATAGCCTTTTACATCAGGCCAAAGTAGTTAATCCTTCTTCTGCAGCATGTGTCATTCACCTTGTGCTGTGTGCTTGTTAAAGAAAAGTAAGAGGAGAACTGATAAAGTACTTTTAGTTCTTGTAATAACCATTTATGGACCAGGATTAAGATTTCTTGATGGATCAAGATAAAGTATGTCATCCCCCTAGAAGAGTGTATTGTAAAACCAATGGAAGCAGATCCTTCTTTGTGTCCTATAAAGCAAGGTACAGACTGCATCTTAGCCTGAGTTACCTTGTTGAAGTTGTAACAATCCAGCTCTTAACTCACTAGACTCTATAAGCAGCAGTCCCTTAATGATCCAAAGCTGCTGTATACATGCAAACTTATACTACGCACAAAAATATTAATGTCTATTAATTTTTACTTCTTCCCTAAAACTAGGCTAACATGTAACACAAGAAATGATTGCTAATGTTTTGTTTTCTGATGAGACTTTCCACATATGGAACTCTCTTTATCAGAATATTGAAGATTGGCTGCATGTCGGATGATGGGCAAGATGCTTAATATAAAGAAAACTGAAACCAAATAATACAGACCTCAGTGGAAGGTGAAACTCCGYTTCTACATTTTGCCACATATTTTAGTAAGGTGAAGCCTTTGGTCTCTCTAAATGCATACAGTGCTGGGCAGGCAGCTCTTCCCAACTGCTGCTATCTGCATTATGCACGAGGGACAGCTGAGTGTTATGATTTAGCATTGATGACACTTTGGTGCTATAAGAAATAATGGAGATCAAAGTGATATCARGAGATATCCTCTCTTGCACACTCTTGCTGTATTTGGCTTCCCTGCTCTGTGTTTTTTGAAAGAACTATAAGCAATAAGCAGCCTTAGTGTTGAAGGAAGATACTTTGCCATGGAAATTAATTGCTTTTAAAAATAGAACCTCATCATTCACGAGTGAAGGAAAAGCTGTATATGCTCTATGTTTGGATTTCACTCCTGCCTTTAATTACAAAATAGTCTTACAGAATTGTAATCTCAGAATTAATTCAAATTGACTGAGAGACTTCTCATGTAGATTGAAAACTGACGGCAATATCACAAACAAAGGGTAATAGTAAATATAAATATATCYCATTCAAAGCCAAAGCCCTGTAGCAATTTTGAGGAATGTAACAACTTTAACGACTCAGTAAACGAGAGGAGAGAATGTGATTGTCTCTTGGCTGAAACTTGGGGTGGAACTGAGAGTCTGTAGGGCTAAAACACAAGGTTGCTCTGCAACTTGAACTGTAGCTGGAGGCTGGTTACTATTCATCTGCTCTGCAAGTTGGGTTTCTAGACAGTCTAATGTCATGCACACAGCAGTAGGTCATATAGAAAGTATGTATACCTCTGAGATGTATGCATACTGGAAATGAACACAAACACTCAGGAAGACAAAGAAAAAAATAAATTGCAAACAAGAATAACAATGTGATCCTGAATGTCACAAAAATAAAGATAACAGATTCTTTTTTAACATTCTTCAGTTGGATCAGTCAAGGGAAACAACTAAACGCAATGTAGTAAAATTCATAGTAAGATGCTGGAGGAGCAGATGGATGCAATTTAAAGCATATTCAGTGGGAAGAAGTGATGTGGGAAGCAACACAGCTGAAGAAGACCCGTGGGTGATGACAGACAGCAAACTATAGTGTTGTGAGGGTCTTGCAATATCAGCCTTGTTATGTGACAGTTCAGTTGTGAAACAAATAATTTCAGGAAGTGACCAAAATAATTCTAGGCAGAATATATATATATATTTTTTTCTCCATACACTCATTTCTTGAAGTTGCTAAAGATTCACRCATTACTTGTTAGAGTCATATTTTGAATCTGGGTGCTATGGACATCTTGTGGTTCTACCTCTGTGAAGAGTCAAATCATCTGCAAGAAATAATGCCCTCAGCAACTGCTTACTTATAAGACTTAAAAGCTTGTTTATAAATATAAAAGGCAAAWTTTGGCAACATGCAATAGTAATGTATTTTACAACATATACTTAGCACTGTTGCATCACAGTGTGTCTAGGAGCTCCAGCTGGGTACCACATAAGGTCTAACAYCATGGGTGTCCAACAGAAGTTCCCTGAGCAATGAGGAAACCTGGTTTTACTATTTGTCTTCATTGTAGATGCCAACTTGAAGGATGATATTATTTATACTCCATCAATTTCTTTTCCTCTACACAGATGCCTATTTAGAAATTTCCAACCTCATCCTATGTAGGGCTCAGAATCATAATCCCTCTCCCTCTCTCTAGCCTCTTTCCAAATAAGTCCAAAGCTTTTCAAGTGGGATGGACTGACAAACACAATCACAAGCTGCAGAGTTGCTTAAGCCTCATTTTTTGAGATAACCAGACTATGAGTGATTGCAAACTTGTCAGGACAAACTGCACATCTCCAGATAATTCCGCGGGCAGAAAGGATCTGGGTGAGACATATTAACAGAAGTGTGGGTAGATCACAACTTCATAGCACTGTCCAACTTGAAGTATGGACAGAGTTTGCTTAGGGCAGCCTGCAAAATGCCCTGAAAATTTAGGAATCATGTGGGGCCGAGAACTATGACAGAGGTCTTTTTGATTACAGACCCGACTGACTGGCATTCCTTAGCCTGAGCTGCATACAGAGTGACCTGTTCCCCTGGTTTATACCAGAGCCCTTTAAACATGGAGTCCTCCAAAGGCTGTACTAGAATGCAGAACAATCTTCCTTAAAAAGTAGTAGGGGAGTCATTGCTATAAGATGAATTACTAGCCAGAGCATTAGGAAATGCTTCTTTCGAAGTAACCAAACTCCACGCAGAGCACAGGCTGCTTCCATGCCCTCGCTCAGGAAGATGTTTCGGGAAGGGGGGCACCAAACTGACACATTCTGTGTTCAGCAGGATTTGCTGCATGGAGAAAGKCTATTCAGGAAAGTCAGAGAAAGCCCTTCTCTCCCTCCCAGATATCCCCAAAAGTTCAATAAATCTGACATGAAGTGATGAGCGTGTCTTGAAATGGCGGCCCGCCTTCTCTTGCTAAATAGATTTGCAGATAATCACCAACTGCTTCTTTTGTGAATCAAACTCTTTGACATGAAGCAAAGCAATTGCAGTAGGTCTTCTGGGAATTAAATGTAGTTACCTCTGATGCTGTTTTTTTTTTTTTTTTTAGAGTAGATGTTTACAGGGTGTCAGATAGTAAGCCTGTGTATGATTCATAGCAAATAGCAGCATAGCAGAACTTTAAATTCTCCTTGCATTGTAATTTGCCTGTAAGCTTGCTGGGATGGAGGGAGAATATTTATCTTTTTGCTGCAAATATACTTTATGATTAGCACTTTTTAAACAGCAAATGTAAAATATAGCATAGCAACTTCTGTTAATTTTAGTGGAAAATGCATTGATCAAATGCCTTTTGTACTGTATTCTCCTTGCATTTATGGCCCAAATTGACCATTCCTTATATTCCTTATGTCATGGAAAATATTCACTTTTTTTCTTTGGCATGTTTTCATTTCTTTTCTTCATTTTAAAAAATATATGGTTTTAATTCCACTTCAACAACCTTGATACATATAGTCCTGGACATTTTGAAATATATACAACCAGCTCCTTCTTTATTTATGGAACTGTAACTGCCCAGAACTAAATAGAGCATTCTGTTGTATTTGCCATGGTACTGTTGATGATGTAGGACCTAATTAAAATAGCTTTGCTAGCACGATGTACACATGGCTGCACAGCTGCATCGCATTTTTTTCTGGCCTTACACTTATAGGAACTCTGCTTACACATGGGGTTAGCAACTTTTTTGAGCAGCATAGACAAGAGGAGCATATATTGATTTGTTTGTTTGTTTCCATAGGTTATTATTACTTACCTAATGGAACTAATAACCAACTTATGCATGGGAAAACATGTAATATACTCTAGGGAGAGGCACTTGGCTACTTCCAGGAACACTCTATCCTGAACTCAGGTCAGTGATAGTGGAAGTGATTTAGGAATGACTGGGGAAAGGATATGTGTACCTGCTTCCTGGCCACTGGCCCAAATACAGGATGAGGAAAGTAGGGGTGAAGAAACTCCTCAAGGAGCTGTAAAGCTTCCGACACAGGAAATGAATTTTRCCTTTCACACCAGGAGACAATAGAATTTTTGGATCTACCCCCTGTTCAAAGCTGAGGATAGGCCTTCATCCTGAGGATAGGCTATCATCCTATGCCTATCCTGAGAACAGGCATCTTCATTAGGCCAAACTTTTTTWAAAAATCTTTTTACTTGGCTTACCTCTGGCAGCACAGAGACGAAAGCTGAATTGTRCTCTTGATAGACAGGTCATCTATAATATTTTTGCTAATTAACTCTCTTTGCCTGTGTAGCATGCATGCTCACACACACATACATACATATACATTCCCTCCTTCCTGCAGATTTCTTAAAAATCTTTTTATGTAAGTTTATTTGTCCACTTCATTTTCCCTAATGGAAGAAATATAAAGGTTGAAAAACAGCTTTAAAATTGGTGAAGAGAATACATTGCAGAATTGTTTTGCTGCTCTTGAASTTCAAAATTTTAAAGAAAAATATTTCTTTTTCATTAAATTAATTTATTTCCATGTTTTTCTCTCCTTTCCTTTCTCATCCCAATTATTCTTTTCTTTCTGTAATGCTCTTGTTAAGTACCTGCAATCCAGCTGTAATCTGTTGCCACAGCATTTGTACAGCTGAAAAGAAAACATTACTGAATTGTCAGCATGTTTTCAACTTCATTAAAGATGACAACCTGGTAATCAGTTGTACAGGCTGTATTACCACAGTTGCAGGGAAATCTGAGCTATTTTTCTGCCATTAAATCTTCCTAGCAGCAACCAGCATTGAGTTGTATTGCACAGTACATGTTTTCCTGTTTCATGAAAAACTGCTTTTAGAAAACTTGGAATTTGTTTTCACAGGTCTCCCTCAAGAAAAGACCCCAAAATCACTGTTTAAACTAAAAAGAGTCACAATGTAATTGTGATATGTTTAATGGGGATGAATAATTTTAGAGTAAATTTTGAACTGTCCTTCCACTGAATTTAGCAAATGATTCTGCTCAAAGCGAATTAATATTTTGTTGAAATTTCATCTTCATTTCACTAAATTGTGGTCTTTTGCAAAGCAATCATTTTGATATTTTATATAATTCCACCAGCACAAAGTGGGATAATTCCACAGAACTGTATTGTAAGAATGCATAAGCTAAAATTGACCAGAAAAAAAAAAAAATAGTATAGGCAAGGAGAAAGAAGAAAAAGTGGAGAATGGCAATGATATAAAGTGACATCTACATGAGTCAAAAGGCATATGACATCATGAGTAGGTCTTTATAACCAGAACAAAAGTATTTTAGGAAGGATTTGGTAAAAAAAATTAATTGATGTCAAGTTTGAAGATATCCATACAGAACTTAAGGGTCATCATRAAAGAACTTATAAAGGCATTGATAAGAATAAAGTTATTTTCTAGCTAGAGTTTATCAATAAAAACATTGCTGACAGAGCAAAATTGAAACATGGGAGAKGAGACCAAATGTTATTCAGATATAAGCAAGGTTCTCTTTTCTACAGGGATAAAGAAGGAATGAACTTGTACATGACAAAGAGAGATTCTTTGGAACAATTTAAGAGAGAAAGTCAAAAGGATTGGCAAAGTAAGTAGTTCTCAGGTATTGGTTAAATTTAAATTTAAATTTAAATTTAAATTTAAAATATGTGTGGAAGGAACAAGCAGACCATAGATACAGTAGTCAAATGAAATATCTCTAACAGATATGAAAAGGCAGCTTCAGACATGGGAAATACAAAATGGGCCTGAATACACGAATAGAGAAGGACCGGAAAGGAGCAGAAGATTGGTTCCTAGGTCATTGGCATCGTTCCTGAGACACTCGCATAYATATATACGTACAAATATATACACAGCAAAGAGCTGTACAGACAGAAATTAGATGTGTTGAGGAAAAGAAGCAAGAATGCAACATTAAGATGTGAAAAGCAACTGAAGAAAAGCATGTGGCAGAGCGTAAACACACTTAATGCAAATACAAAAGCAAAACCAAATGTCTCTGGGCAGGGCTCTTTACCAAACACTTGATGCTCTGAGCCCAAGTAAATTTATTGTTAGCTGGAGGTCTSGCATACCTCTGATCAAAAGTCCCTAGAAAAGCATAGAGAAGGCACACAAATGTGGCATATCTACAGCAAGAATTTGGCATGTTGTTCTGGTAGTGTGTCTGCACTGATTGCCCAGGCTCGTACAGCCCAGCACAGACCCAGCAGTTTCAGTGCGCTTCATCTAAGTTGAACTTGTCCTCAAGATGACACRAAGCTACACTGCATGTGGGCAGTGACCACTTGTCCCAGATTTCGGAACGGCYATCAGCCCAGATTTATCCCTTTGAGGAAGACAGAAAAGACAAGGGAATACAAAAGCTGTGACAGTGTTGTCAGATATGGCTATTCATGAASTGTACATGTGCAGAGCCTTCTGCACAGCACGGTACATAGGCCTAGATTAAAGCATAGCCCAGGTCCTTTCAGAGCAATAAGAAAGAATTTAGCAACAGCATAACTACTTTCAGTTTTGCTGCAATGCAGCATAAGGAAATGTGCTTATGCCATCCTGCTATACTCTCTGAATTGGTTTGCAAGGATAGACAGAACAGCTCAGAATCTCAGGTCCAAGCCATGACATTCATATGGTTTATAACAGCAATGCAGATAAACTTATGGAGGCATACTGAGGAAATGCCAGGTTAGATGTAAGTACAAGGACAAATACTATAATCTTGATATCTGTGTGATAGCTGTGACAGCAGAGCCACTTCTGAGAACATTTGTCTTCACATCATGAAGTCTRTTACCGATCGTGCTGTCTATGCAATGCCTGGGAGGACATCTYACTAGCAGAGAAGGTTGAGGCAACATATCTGGATGCATTTAAAAGGTACATGACATCTCTGAGACCCCAAGGACTCAAGCTACCTCCAAAAGCAGTCTGACTAGTACACCTGCCACTGTGGCTGACATTGGCAATACGGGCTGTGGTGGGAAAGGAGCAGCAGCAAACACCGAGTACAAATGGAAAGAGGAGGAAACCTCAGCTGCTGAGACTGCCAGCCCTCATGTGAGCTAAGTCCGCATGGGCCCTYTGGAGCTAGCAAAATCAATTAGAAAAACTAAGGAGATAGACCCTGCTGAGCCTGAGCTACTGCCTGGCTCCCTCTCTGCTCTGTTTCATGCTAGACTGCATGATCACATGGGATATAAGATACTTGGGAGAAATGTTTTACTTCTCTTTTTTTTATTTTTATTTATTTATTTATTTTTATCTCTCAGTATTCCAGCTGCAATCAAGCCATCCTGACAAGCTTCATTTSCAAGGGCTTCCTCAGCAATCACTCGACATGGTGTTTGGACTCAGGATCAGCATGGACCAAGAAACAAATGAAGTTCACAAAGCAGTTTGTCTAGAAGGCTCTTCCAGAAACAAACTTTTGGTATATTTGTATTGCATCTGTGCAAGTGCAGAAAAGGTTCAGTGAAATATTAGAGGGAATAGGAGTCTTTGCTGTTGACACGGACACTTGGCAAAAACCTAATAGCACTGCTCATAAGATGGAGTGCCATCTAAAACTGAATCATAGCAAAATAAATATTGGTGTTGTGTGAGTTACTTTGATCAGACCTTCGATGCAAACATACATCTGATCCTGTTCAAACAAAGTGAAAACAATAAAACATCTTCAAGTCCCCAACTTCTCAGAGGAAAAAGTCAGAATCCACAATAATCTCACTGGTTTTCCTAGCACAGTTTTAATAAGAAGCTGAAAGGAAAAAATAAATAAAGAAAGAAGGAAAATCAAAAATATCATGGACAAAGTCAGGTGAGAACTTAGAGAACAAAGGGGCTGTATCAATTTCAAACAACAATAAATGACAACAATAAAATCATCGAATATGTTCCAGGGTATGTTCCTACAGATTCAGTATATGACACTGAAAAGGTAGATGTGCCATAAAKAGTGGACAAAGGAGTATTTCTACAGGAAAATGCTTTGGGGGCATAAGGAYTGAGAGTGTAGAACTATAGCAGGAAAATTATACTCAAATAGAAGAAGATTTACCATTGTCACTGGATATCAGTACATACTGCACAGTATAGCTGAAATGGATCACAAACCTTAGGGGATATTCTTGACAAATCTTTAGCTTCTGCACCATCCAGGCTTCACACATGATCATAAACCTACAAAGGTATCACTTCAAAGTGAAATACAAGCCCAGAAGAGAAATTCTTGCAGCAACATGTACTGGTGTCTGCAAATAAGGGAGCAGAAATTCGGAGGAAAAACAGAGAKCATCAGTATGATGAATCTTTTAAAAGAATAGGTCAGGATGGCTTGCTGAAAACCAAGTTCTTCTGGCCTAACAGGACTTTTGGAGTGTAAAGAAGAATGTTAACTGGGAAAATGAAATGAAATAAAACAGTGACATTGAAGGAAACTCCTTCCAGCCATCTCAAAAGATTTATGAACCTGGCGGGGGTGTTATGGGAAGTCTGAAAGTCAGATATCTTTACTGATCCCAGGTGACTGCAAGATACTAGACATGGTCAGGGCAAGCTGAGATTCTGTGTATTTTTCATATGGCATTCAAAARTGCAAGGCAACATTTAAATGAACTAATCTGTAGTAATGACTTAAAAGATACTTGCATAGGTAAAATTATGTGAGGCAGAAGCCTCCAGCCCAGATACTAAAAGAAGATGTACTTGAGAGAACCTAGCAGCAATGGATAACTGATCGAGAGAGGATACTCTTAACCTGCCACTAGCTTATTATTGTAAAAATGTTTTTGAAGTGGCTCCAGTCGGCAAGGCATCCCTGATCTCTGGGCTTAGTGACACAAGGATAATATTCTCCAACTAAAGCATCGGTAATGAGCTCACTTCACACAATGAACCAGAGGACACATTTGAAAAATTTCAAAGCAGTGGCATTTCGCTCGCACACCCGCACCCACATACACACACACACACACACACACACACACACACACACACACACACACACGCACAGAACCAGCCATCTGCACTGCCCACAGGCTCGTGGGTGGCTGAAGTGCATATAAATCAGAAAGCAGAGTCTAGTGCTGTCCAAAGATGCTCAAAAGTGCTACCTCTGTTTATTAAGCTGCTAAAATGCACCTCTGCCATCAGACATTTCATCTTCACAGGCTCTAGCAAGCAGAAAGCTCAGAGCTGTAAGCTCTGCACAAAGAGTATCTTTTCCTTTCCAAACCCTCACATCAGGGTGAAATAAAACAGCTGAATCAACAGAGGAAAAGGTGGAAATTCTATTCATGATAAAAATGCCAGTACACAAAATCGCTTCCAAAACAAGGCTGTGTGGGTCAGTGCCACTCTAGTGAGAAAACCAAACAGCCTGTCCTAGATGTTACAGAGCCAAAGAAGGGGTTCTTCTGTGGGTGAAATCAGATATTCAGCAGCTGTTCTTATTGCTGTGAGCACATGCAAGGCCCATGGTGTTGGGAGGGTGATTCCCAGCAAGCCACTCATCTCTGGGAGAAAATGGGCAACAGATCACAGCAAACAACAAATAGTCCGTGCTGTGGCTTACCCACTGGTAATACATGAAAATGCACAGAACAGTACTTGTTATTTATATGGGAGAAAATCCAAACCTGAAACATGGAGGGACTATGTCAGCATCTGCTAGGGCGCCTTCCCTCTGTGCTTTAACCACATTCATTGCTAGCATTGTAAGCTTGGTTCAGATATTAAGAGCCTGAGCTTTGTCTTGCCCATGAAAGATGCATACAAGGAACTTTTGCTCAGAGGCTCCAAAGGCAAATTTCCTTGCAGCATTAGACATTTACTCCATATAGCAAACTTCCTCCGTGCAATGTCCCATGCCTAGCCTTGTCTTCATTTTGGGAAGGGTGAACTTCACTGTCATATCCACTGAGGAGGCAATTTTGCCCAGACTTTTAAAACCTGACTAGACTGTTGAAATCAAATACGTTCACTTATTTCTCTATCTGCCTGAATGATCCATCCTTTTTTGACAATCTTACTCTGCCATACATACCTCTTCTTTCTAACACCTGCCTTCCTTCATTAGTCCATGGCAGCCTTGCTGCTCAGAGCTTGCTCTTCAGAAAAAGGTGGAACAGCACCAGCCATGTCCTCCATGTGTCCAGAAGAATTTAGCTTTTTTAGAAGGTCTAACAGCCCTCTGTGATAAGGTCCCTCAAATCTAACAAGCAGGGTTTGGAGTACTGTCTATTCCAAACATTTCACTGTCAAAAAACTGTCTCCCATCATGGTTTGTCAGTTTGCCCATTTAAGGCAGGTACTGAGCAACATTTTTATTTAATTTTTTTGCATGATGTGATTCTGGCATAACACATTACAATTTCTGTGCCTAAACTTACATGATGGAGATGTGTAAGTTCGCAAGAACTTTGAGTTTGTAAGAAGGATCGTGACAGTATTATAAGAACAGGTCTGTTTACTGGCTGCTAAAGGTGTCTGCACTTGCCCAAAAAGAAGATTGGCTTCACAAAGTGACAGAWTGGCTGAGGTTGGAAGGGACCTCTGGAGATCATGCAGTCCAAACATGGAGCAGGCTGCTCAGAACTGTGTCTGATGGGTTTCTGAAGCACCCTTGCATGTCCAATTTAAATTGTGACAGAAAGCATTTTATTAGCAAGAAACATCAAAGCTGGTATCATAATATTTGATTAATCATCAAAATTAAAAATTACAGGTTGAAGGAAAGAATGCACTTCCAAAGGGATTTTTTGTCAAAAGAAAAATACAGAAGTAGACATTTTACACCAACTTAGGGTCTTATTTGGAAARCTGATACCCAAGAGAGGTGATCTGTCTGAGGAATGAGGCCCCAATTCTGATGAGTGTGAAATTGTCATGTCAGCTTCGCCAGCTGAGCAGAACAGACAACTGAGCCCAAGACTCGGTGAAAAC
>NW_020454350.1:1766665-1792659 GCF_003342845.1 Nothoprocta perdicaria | reverse complement strand
AATAGGATATTTATCTTTTATCATTATCTTCTTTTTCTTCTCCATTTTAGGAGTTATTTCTGGCTGGTCAGACATATTAAATATCATGCTGTCCAGGATGGGAACAGTCCCTAGGAGCGAGCAGCAGTATCCAGGCCCCTTGTCTACTGACAAGAACTGGTAACACAAGTTGCCAAGGTGGTGGCTAGAAATAACCCCTGGTATCAGCCGAGGGCAGCAAGCATGCAGCAGGGAGACATGGAGAAGGCTTGAGACCTGAGCGTCATACTGACTTTGACACCTAGCGTTATTCTTGGTTGACAGTGTGACTCACTGGTGTGATTCACATCCTGCAAACCTATCATGGATGTGTAAAGAAACACTTCGTGACAGTCTGAATTCCTCAGTGACAGTTTCACTAATGCCCCAAACTCCTGGGTTCTGCTGTGAGGCTCTCCAAATTCCCACATAATAGATGATAAACCGGTTAATCAGCAGGACCTTGAGGGCTGGCATCTGTGGGTTACATGTTTACAGCGAAGTGTGACAGAATAATGTTGTATTACAGTAATTTACATTGTTAGGTTTCTAATACAATGTTGTTTTTCTCCCAAGAGTGGCTTTTTAAGCAATGCCTACACAGAGTTACTTGATCACTATCAATATGTGCCAACCCCAAGCTGCTGAGAACAGGATGTCTTTGAAAATTTCATTAATTCAAAGGACCATTACCCTTATTCCAGGCTAGTCTGATTCTGGATCATAGTTTCTCAAAGCCAATGCAACAGGAAGGAAAATGATGCTGTCTATCAGTTGTCACAGAAAATGCAATTTSAGAGAAGACCTAAAGGTTCTGACTCTGCCATTGTTGGAGCTGATGTTTATTCCTATATAACACCATTGGTTTCCATTCTTATCAGTGCAGGTAAGATGACTAATGGTATGGTATATTAATCTGGGTTTCCCTATATGGAAGCTAGAGTTAGATTAGACCTTTCAAGATGAGATAGCGAAAAGAAGAGACTTTGAATCTGGATTAGGACAGATGGGTAAATGATGGGTACCTACTTCTGTCTGCGTATATGTGTATGTATGTACACATACACATCTGGTAAAATTTGGTACAACAGAGCTTTCCAGGTGAAGATTTCTAAAATTATTTCTTTTTGAAATTCAGCTCATGCAAGGGTCTTTGGCAGGTCGTCTTTGAAAAAGGAAAAGAAAAAAATCCTTTTGTTCTAAAAGCAGTTTTAAGCTCACTATCTTTGTTTTAATTGTCTGTCCTGTAAATTAACTATCTGATATTTTGAAATCATCCTTTCCTGGACACCAGCATGCCCTGCACAGTGCTCATGTGCATGTGTCATGCATCTGTCTTTATTTCCCCTTGTAAGCACCTGAATCATCTGGACCTCCTCACAAATTTTCTCTTTCCGACACAAAGTGTCTGCAGCAAACTACATGTGCCGACAGCATTTCTGCAGATAGTTGCACACAAAAGCCAAAGCCTGACGGTTACCATGGGATTCTCTCATTAAGCTTTTACTGAGTATACTGTATTCTTCACTGTCTATTAATCTCTTCTATTCTTTTTGCTCCCTACACCCCTCAGTTCTCTTGCCCTCTGTGCAAGAATGTTAATTGTATCAAATCCCTGTAAGGGTAAAGGAGCTTTTGTGCTTCAGCATTCCACAGTGAACTTCCCAAAATTTGGATTGAAAAATCTCTCAAATCTTCACCAAATAGGTATTTTAGAAAAGAGAAGAAAATCAGCTACTATATTTGTTGTTATTTATGAATAATAATAAAAAGATTTGAACAAGGAGAGTATGTAATRTGCCCTCCTGCTAAACACTGGGTGGAGTTCATTTTCACTGAGCCCTTCATGCCCTTTTTGCAAAGCAAAAGAGTCTTAAAATGGATGTTTTACACTCTCACTCACTTAAAGGCGCATTTACACTTCCAGAAAAGTCTGAAAGGGTCACAGCAATAAAGATGGCCCAGGTTATTGTTTCACGCAGAACAGGCATTTCTATTTTATATGCATGTTCTGTGTGCCCAGGCTTACAGCTTTGATACAGAAACGGTTCCCTGGGGAAGACTTGGCTTTGCAAAGCTTTAACTGTACCTAGGCATCTTAGAGGAAATATTTCTCTCCGTTAGGATCATATGAAGACTACAGCATGACTGCATATATGGAACCCCCTGGGGAGGCAAGGGTGATGTTTTCATGCACACCTTGTTTTACCTAAGACAGCAGTACTAAGAAGGTTTTGTTTTACACTTAGTCCTCAGGTAATGGAGCCTGAGTGACAGATTTTTCTTCTGTTGTCCAAAGCTCCATTATGCTCCAGATATGTCAAAAGAAATGTCAACTAAGGCACGGTTCAGCAGCTATAGGGGTGCCTGCTCCTAGACAGCTGCTAGGCTAGACAAGGTTTCCGATGCAGGCCCCAGGTGTTTTGGATGCTGTGATATGAAGTTGTGGCTGCTGTAACCCTGCGGTAGATTTTAGGAAGCTGAGAAGGGAATTATAGTGACTTGCTGCTGGCAGATTCCTGTTCATGTGTTTGCTCACATTCTTTAGAATCTTACAAGAATTACCAGTGAATTCAGATAAGTGACAGGATCTTAGTTATAATTAGTAGCAGCTTCCCTTCTGACATACAGGAAGGGCTAACAACATCTTTCTTAGGGCAGAGTTGTTATGCTATACTCCGGAGAGGCATTTTAAAAAATACATTTTCTGGCAAAAAGCCTCTCTCACTTGTTCAGGACAGATGGCAGAGGAAGAGATTCTGAAGTGATGCAGTTAGAGGGTAACCGAGTATTGTACAAGCTCGAGCAGAGTGGAGGCTGTTATAAATCAAGAGCTATTTTTGATGTTACTGACTTGCATCCATTACAAATCAGGAAATGATTAATCTAAGAAATTTACCAGGGTATATGTCCCTGCTATGTTCCTTGAGCAGGCAGGGGGGAGTTGGACCAAGTGATCTCTGGAGGTCCCTTCCAACCTCAACCGTTCTGTGATTCTGTGATTACATCAATGCCTCAAACAAAAATGACCAGTAGCAAAACAAGAGTATCAGAGCAGAGGTGGATTCAATTTCTATTTTTTTTTTCTGTACAAGCTGTGAAAAATCTCAGGGAAATTAAGAGGGTGTAATACTTCTGGAATCTGGAAACTTGAAAGCTGAGTCCAAATCAATGTATTTACTTAGCCTGACTTGTGAAGTGTACCTGTCCGCAGTGTCTAATTAGAAAAGAGTGCTGATTTTCAAAGGTCCTTCTGTTCCATTTCAAAGGAATTTAAAAATGCAAATGAGCATTAGCAGATCTTTCAAAAAGGCCTAGAATGCTAAATACTCATGAGGAGTTTAACATTCACTGACTGAGGGTCTGATTTAAGGTTAACTCTCCTTACTCACATGTTAAAGGAATAAAGTACCAGCTGGCATGGCTTGGACTGCTGAATTTCTTGTCAGTTGCAAACAGTTCTGTGAGGTCTGTTTGAGAAGGCCCCGTTTGGAGGGACCTTCCCTGTCTGCACCTCCCCAGAAAGTCCCGTAACTTCATTTGCCAACAGATCCCCCTGGGAATTCATCTTGTCTCCCTTCCCTGCCTCAGGATGGACAATACAGATGAAAAATGAAGTACATAAAGGAAAGAAGTCAGGAACAAAAACAGAGCAATGAACTTCCTTCTCGACAAGCATAGAGTCCTTAAGAGAACGAACYGCAGCAGAGTGGTTGGGACTGGGAGCTGGTCTGAGGAGTGAGAGGTCAGCCTAGCTAAACAGAGTTTAACAGCCTGAGTTAAACTGAGCTTTTGGCTGTAGTCTGTATAGCTCCCAGAACTAAGATGTTTGTGCAAGGACTCTGGTGTTTTACAATACATTTCCATCATTTTTTTTTTGCAGCTGTTTAATTATTTCTAAATGTAAAGTGAACTCACCAAAATGGGGAAATATAACAAACAAGTAATAATAAGTAGTAATCAATCCTCTAAATAATGATGCGTGTGGCTCAAGGTGTGTTCACACCTGTAAAAGGCTGGACCTTTTTTAGAAAATAAATTCAAGTCCAAAYAGTGATCAAGACTTCCTCACCTACAAAGTGCACCCTAGTTATAGCTTTATGGCTTTCCTGGTGCAAAAGTTTTGGAGGGTAGTCCATGTTCATCAAAACTAGGTGAACTAACCCTTTAACAAATGCAAGGCCTCTCAAGGGCCCTCTCAAGAGTTAGGCAAGACAGAGATTCCCTGCCTCAAATACAAACACTAGAGCCAGATGTAAGTTAACTGMACTCTTCCCAAGATGGCATCATGAGCTAAAACAGACCTGAAAAGAGATTCTTGCAGATCTTTGCAAATATAGACCTGCTTTTGCTCCTGGTATCAGGGAGATGAGAGCTCTTTGTTCTCTGCTCTGTGTCGTTCGTTGCTTATGGGGCTTGCAGGTGTACAAGCCAGCACAAGCTGCAGGTTGCCTCTCATTGAATATCTCTTTCACAGGTGCCTGGACCTGCTAAGGTGCCACAACAGCAGTGACACACGCGATATTCTGTCACTTTGTTATTTTTAAATGACACACACCAAGAGTTCATTTTAATTGTTTAAAATTCCCATGAGGACAGAAGCTGTTGTGGGGTAAGAGCCGTGGGTATTTAAGTTTGAGAAGGATAAGCTTGAAGGAATTGGCATGAAAGAAGCAGTACTAGTTTCCCATATATTTCCTTTACTCAGCAAAATTCAGGTCTATACACATGAGCTTGAAAAAGAAGTAACTGTTGGGGTGGGAGATATGGGGTGGCCATATGAGAATATGGCCAGAGATTTCTTGGGAACTACATTTCAGGCTGTGAGATATTGAGCGGAGAGACACTTGTACACAAGAGAAACTCCAGGCTGAGAGATGCTTTTAGCATCTGGGTTATTGTGTATATATCATCTGTAATAGATATCCAGGAACACTGGATTTTATTAGTCTGTCTTTTGAGGCTGTACCTTATCTCTCTGCTGATGAATTAGTTTGCTCAATGGAAAACTTTCCAAGTCTGAGAGCTTTGTGCAACTGAGCAAGAAGCCAGAAGAACATGAAATATTTGGATTGAGAACTGTATGTTAAAGTTATGTACAAAATTTATTTAAAATGAGAAAAAAATCATGAAGCAGATTCTCACTATCACATTTCCCAAATAGCTATGCAAATGTCTTTTAGATTCCTCCTTAATACTCATATTTTGCAGAAAATTTCCCATGGTGCTAATCCCCCTGGGGCGAGATTCATTCATGTAAAGTGAAATACCCAGAAGAGTGGGAATGACTGAAAGATTTTACTGGCACACATGTGGTGATGAGCAAGTTATGTAGGTCAGCACAAATGAGGGTAGATTTTTTTTTTTTTGTTACCAGAGCATATCTTTTGCAAATGTTAAAGCATGAAAATGGAAAGAGAACAGAATTTTTGTTGAGACCATTAAAAAAATTTACCAAGCGTTGTATCTATTTACTAAACAGCGCTAACTATGCAGATGCAGAGAAGGGAAAAATAATAATAAAAGCATTTTAGAAATTGATATTATTTTCAGAAGCCTTTTCAAGGTTAATGCTTTATTATTACTGTATCAATTTTGAGACTCTTCCAGGTTCAAGAAGCAAGAGTTTTTCAAACTATTCAGATGCTAGACACATTTCCAGTGGGAATCAATATAGTTTAAATTGGAGATGAATCACAGAATCACAGAATAGTTGGGGTTGGAGAACATAGAATCATAGAATCATAGAATGCCGAAGGTTGGAAGGGACCTCAGAGGTCATCGAGTCCAACCCCCCTGCTCACGCAGGGTCACCTAGAGCACGKGGCACAGGGCTGCATCCMAGCGGGTTTTAAAGATCTCCAAAGAAGGAGACTCCACAACCTCTCTGGGCAGCCTRTTCCAGTGCTTTGTCACCCTCACAGTGAAGAAATGCTTCCTTAAGGTCCTGTGGAACTTCCGATGCTTCAGTTTGAAGCCATTTCCTCTAGTCCTATCACTGGCCACCCTGAAAAGAGGCCAGCCCCCTCCTCCTCACTGCCTCCCTTGAGGTATTTATACACGCTGATCAGGTCCCCCCTCTGCCTCCTCTTCTCCAGGCTGAACAGGCCCAGCTCTCTCAGCCTTTGCTCATAGGGCAGATGTTCCAGGCCCCTGATCATCCTCGTAGCCCTGCGCTGGACTCTCTCCAGCAGMTCCACATCCCTCTTGTCCTGGGGAGCCCAGAACTGGACGCAGTACTCCAGATGTGGCCTCACCAGGGCTGAGTAGAGGGGGATGATCACTTCCCTCGACCTGCTAGAGACGCTCTTCTTAATGCACCCCAGGATCCCGTTGGCCTTCTTGGCCACCAGGGCACACTGCTGCCTCATGGTCAACTTGTCGTCCACCATGACACCCAGGTCCCTCTCTGCGGGGCTGCTCTCCACCAGGTCCACSCCTAATCTGTACTGGTGTCCAGGGTTATTCCTCCCCAAGTGCAGGACCCTGCACTTGCCCCTGTTGAACCTCATGAGGTTTCTCACCGCCCAGTCCTCCAGTCTGTCCAGGTCCCTCTGGATGGCAGCACAGCCCTCAGGGCTATCAGCTACTCCACCCAGTTTGGTATCATCRGCAAACTTGCTGAGGGAGCACTCCAGCCCTTCATCCAGGTCCCATATCCCTGCTCAGGTAGGTCCAGCTACAACTGGTTGCATGGGACTGGGTACAGTTGAAGAAGTGGTAAATTAAAAGGCTTTTCTTATGCTCAGGCCAAATTTYCTGTGTTTCAGTTTGAACCCATTGTCTCTTGTTTTGCCACTGGCTCCCCCGGAGAAGAGTCTGTCTCACTCCATCTATTATTAACCAGATCTGCGGATAGAACTAAGTATTTCATATCTAATGTTAACATCATTGTATCTAAAGGGGATGGAATTTTCCAACCTGATAGGAAGGAAACATTTTTTTGGAGGTTGATGCAAAAATAATAATAAAAAATATAGTAAAACAAGAATACTAGCAACTAACTTGCATTAGTGGAAATAATCATAAGAGAAAAAAAAGCGAACAATAGATAGAATGAAAATGGAATTACAGACACAAATGGTGTCTGTACACTAAATGAAAATGGAATTATAGACACAAATGGTGTCTGTACACTATGTGGGTCTCCAAATTTTGCCTGTGTGTTATTGCCACTTACAAAGTGATCACGGGCTGCCTTTCTTCATCCTGAAGAGTGTTTGCAGAAACAACAAGCATGACAGCGTTGCAGTTACTCCTTTAAGTCAGGGTGGAGTGTCCAGGATGGGTGCCAGTCCCATGTTCACATTTTTGTGATTTCTGCTGACATTCACTTCTCGTTTCTCGCAGTTCTTTCACTTACCTTTGCAACACAAACTTTTTAATGGAAAACAGACCTTTAGTGTGATTTCACACTCTTCTAATATCTTCATTGGTCCTTAAATATTGTGCTTTCATTCATGTCGCCTCCAAGCCTCTGATAACATCCAGTTTAATGTATTGGATGGAGTTTTCAAAAACCAGGCAAGTTGTCGCTGCCATTGCCCCTGACATTTAAATCATTTGCTTCTCCTGAGATGCTCTTCCTACTTCCTAAAAGTGGGATCAGATTTTGGCCAGTGCTGAAGATGCCTGAAAATACTGCATGCACTTTATGTGCATATGCAATGAACACACAAGAATTTTTTTTTTTGGATTTAGAGATTCAATGTTCCTGGCAGCTTAAGTCATCACAGAACTGTGTGAGAAAAGAAAGATAAATCAGGATATAAATAAAAATATTCTTCCAAATAAGAAATAGCACTTTCAAAGCATCTTTTTTTTTAATTCTCGGTTTCATTTCTTTGTCCTTCACAGGCCTCTCTCCTGCCATTTTGTAATATGTGATTATTATATTACAGATATAAGTACATACTATATACTTATTTAAATAAATGAATTGTAAAATCTATGGAAAACAAAGTGAAACTGCTGACCTTCTTGAAAATATTCTTGTCTTTTCCTGGATTTGAAATACAAGGTCAAACTGAAGATGCAATAGACACTTTATTTAGTGGCAACAGAGTTCATAATGTTTTCCATATCAATCCTTTGTCTGAAGTCTAAGCAGGTACTTACATGTTTTGCTAGGCAAGACCTCTCTATTCGGTGGAACAGATAATGAAAGCGGAGATTAAATGGAAAATATACCTTTACACTAATTATAGTTGGTTAGAATTTCTCATCACCTCRGAAGAAATAAACAGAAGTTCCCTGCTACTGGAAGCTCTCGGTATATTGCTTCAAATCATAAAATGTGGACAATTTACATTGTAACATGAAAATATTTGTCATAGATGAATGAAACGGGAAACATAATGAAGAAAAATGACAGTACATGTACCCTCCAGAGAGGAACAAACAGTGTAACTATTTGGTAAATAAATCCCTGTAGAACCCTTAGAAATGACTTACTGATTAATTGAATCAATCCATCAACCTTTTGTGATGGCATCAATTTGCTGTCCTTTCAATATTGCTTTTTTTTCATAGGCACCGTTTTATATGACCTTAAAATGTAGGATATTATATATCTTTATGAGGTGATCATGAAGTGAATTGGTTACTTTAATGAGACAGAATTGACTGATTTTTTTTCTACTTAACTTTCATAGGCATGTGCTTAAGTTAGCTATATCACTTTATAATTACACTCCACTTACTCCACTTCTTTTTTTTCCTAGCTCCTTCTGATGTTGTTTGGCATCTACTTTTTTGATTAATCAAATTTTAACAGCAAGGTGGAAATGTGACATCATTTTGCCCCTTTATTTATATTGCAGGGGTCTCATTTACTTTGTTTTTAGTATAAAATCTCTTCAGCAAGGAGTGCTTGGTTAAGGTGGTCAACATGGCACCATTCTTGTACATGTGGTAAACATCAAAAATCCTAGTTATTACAAAAATAATTTCTGTCTGAAAAATGACTTTAAATGTCCTAAGAAAAGGTGTAGGAAGAAAATAAACAGAAAAGAGGAGAGATTGTGTGAATGATTTTGTATCTTCATGAAATATATTCAGATAAAACCTATGTATGACTGAGAGAAGCGAGGAGCCAACATTTAGCACCAATGTGTATAGATGCATGAATACAAAGAATGCAAAGAACTGGACCTGCATATACGTTCTTCTATGAAATGCTCACATGTCCTGAAACCATTCATCTGAATACTTGCAAATGGGAAACAAAATCTGAGACAAATTTGGAGTGACTGAAAGGGGAGTATGACTCAGTCAGCAAGTTCTCAAACACGTTTTATATGAATTTCCTTCTATTTCACCTGTGCCTTTTGTAACCCGAGATATTTTTGACTCTTTCTGTACTCACTGAGCTATAGATATAGCAAATGTAATTGCACACTTGAAACTGATTCCTACTAGGACTAGCCGAATCTCCTGACCACCAAAACATTGTCAACTTTCGAATTATATTCAGTATCTCACAATATCTGGGGGAGGGGTGTTTAGAGGATTTATGTAACCTCTATGCTTTGTGTTATTCCAGCTTTGCATGTATGTACAATGACACCATCCCCCATGTGGATGAATAGTGTCATTATATGAAAAGTGTGTATGAAACAGAGCACGTGAAAAATAGTAATCCCTAAATTAAGCAGGGTTTATGGGGAWGTATTGAGACAGAGCAGGAGAGAGAAAATGGGAGAAAAAGATGCTGACCTGGGAAAAGAAAGGAACTATATGAAATCAGTGATTCTGGAAAAATATCTGGGAATAGAGAAGACTGTTGAAGAGCACAGGCAGAATATAAACATGCTACTTCGCATTTAGCTCCAGATAACTTATATGCCTGAAGGACAAAGGAAAGGCTAGGAAAGAAGCTTGGTAACAGGTAGCAGTAAAAATCTTCTGCTGGTGAATGTAGATGTCTCTTTTGCTGTTTAGGAGACTTAATTCTGAATCAGAGGCGAGTACATTCTGTTGATCCTATTAACCCCAAATAATAATTCCAAGGCCTTTGAAAGTCCTGAGAGATAGGTCTTACTCTCAGCAGAGAACAGAAAAGATAATGTTTGACTGGACCTGACCATTTTTTTTTAAACATCAACAGACTTTAGGTGAGAGTCATAAAAGAAAGAATTTTCAGTTGGCTTCTGAGACAGACAACTAATGAGATTTCTAAGAGAAGAGAGTGTTTTGAGAGAGTCTCTTTTGGGCATGTGGAGAGAGTAATGTAATGAATAAAATGTACGATGCTACTTAATACTAGGTACAATATCTTTCTATCCCACTTCACCATGTCCAGGTCACAACACCCCATGGCTGCTATTGCCYGTCTTGGTAAAAATCTGCATAGAGGGACATGAGACCAAACAGAACTGATTCCTCCAGTCCATGACTGGGGATGAAGCTCAGCAGTGAATATAGGAAGAAAGGGTCRTTTACCAACTCAGTCTTTGTTGTGCCATTTCTATATGTGAATGAATAACTGCAGTCTTAAGAGCAGTTTCTTTCATGTGTGGTGGTTACATTTAATATTGCACATAGCTTGGGGTGGGTTGATTAGCATAGCATCATCTGATCTACATTTTTTCTCAAAGGAATGCTGAACACAGTGATGCCTGCAGTGTTTCTATGCACTGATACTTTAATACAATCTGTCTTATCTTTAGTGTCTGTCTCAATTCCACATACACTACATAGGACCTAGATTTACATCAGCTAGAATATAAACTCCACGTTTACCAATTTCCTCTTGACTTACTTAGGTTGAAGACACATCCAGACAGCCAGGCAGCCTATACAAGGGGTTTCCTTGTTAGAAAAACACCTTATAACATTGTTAGATAAATTCACATCCTCTGATTAATTGCATTTAAAAAGAAAACAAAGAACTGGAAATAATAATGTTACCAGCCTGTAAATTCATGCTGGATGAAATTTTCATTTGCCTTGAAAAGTCTGCAATATTGGACAGTGAGTTTTTGTTAATGTGCTCAAACATCAACAGAGTGCAAATCCTTAACACCTTCAGGCCCTGAATTATTAGCTACTCCTATCTGGATATGTCCAAGAATCAACATATGTTGTGATGGCCTTTTCCAAAGTGCTGTACAAGAGCTGAATACTGCAACCAATACTTTAATTAAGCTAGCAGGGCACAAGCCTTATCTCCTTACCTGGCTGAAAAGTATCACTGGCAGTACTGTTATGACATAAAAAAACCCAACAGCAATAACTAATGAATGCTCTTAATATGGATGAGTCTTGGGAGAGCACAACCAAATATCTTCAAATGCAAACAGTTCTGCTCTGCCATTATTAAATGACCCCAGGCTAGCTATCAATACATATGAGCTCTGTAAAGAGGGTGCTAAAGACAGAATTTCATGATTTCAGCGTTGGCACAATGAACAACTTATAAAGAAAATGAATGCAGTGGAAATATCCGTGTTATATCGCTCCCCCTTAACAAGGATTATTTATGCAATACATAACACTGTTGGCAACTGTAAACCTATCATAGACTTAAAATTCCCGATGCGTGGGCAAAAAAAAAGGTATTTTCTAAGAAGTGAAGAGTCTATTGCAGTCAGCCTGGTAAAAGAAATCTTTTAGTGTCAGTGATAATGAAAATATGTGCTACCTATGACTGAATTAAAATGAAGTTGTGACCTGGCAATTTCTGTTCAATGCTGTCACATCCATGCACTGCACAGATCAGGATTGTCATCATGTAAATGTAATAGGATTATTTATCCTGCTTTGTTGCTCAGCTGGGAACAGTAATTCTAAGTTTCCTAGAAGTAGTGAATAGCAGCAGGGGGCCATGAATAGCTTGGAAACCTATATTTTTCCATTTATTTTTTAAATGCAAATTACACTAGTCAAAAAAATCACTTTTGTTAAAAATACATTCAGAATTAACAAATGCAAAAAGAAAAGAAAAAAAAGACACATTTGGATTGTATCTCTTGCCTTCTGAATATTTCAGTTTATAACAAAAGCCAGCCTAGAAAAATAACATTCTTTACTGGATTTTGAGGAGGATACAGCTGTACAAATCAAAAATGGCATCCAGATATTCTCACACTACTACTGTGCTCTAAACTGCTTCCAGAAGAGATCTGTCCACTAATCATTTAGTTTAGTAGTCAACAGCCCTAAGTTCTTTATAATGGTGCCCTAACTGCAACTCAAGCAGGGTTATGAATACCAACTTCATMTATGTKTGTATATATAAATATATATATATACAGTGTGCATGTGAGTGTGTGTATATCTATTCTATATGTATTATATGAATACACATTTATCATAGTAATACTTAATAGTTATATGTGCTTCCTATTTTCTAAGCACTGTACAAACATTGAGAATTCAAACCTCACAAAAAGCTGGTGAGGTGCATATTATCCCCATTTTATAGGTGGGGAGAACAAGGAACAGAGAAATTAAGGCCAAACTTTTATAAATTAGTTAGACCTAAAAGCCATGTATAGACACTTCAATAAACTGCCTGACTTCTAATATTACTAAATACCAGTAGATGCCATTTTGAGAGGAAACACAAAAAGTATGAAAACCCCTTTTTAAACTGGATCACTGCTTAAATGCCTAAACATTCTTTTTTATTCTATAAAATAATTTTATAGAAATATGATTTGGATCAAAGTTTATACAGGGAAAGCTGAAATACCCCAGTATGACATTTTTGCTACATTTAGACCTTTACATGATGTTTCATATTATACATCTGCTATACTTAATATAACATAAAATTAGAAACTTTCTAGTTTATGGAAAATTTCAGCCTGACACTTGGACTTGCATGATTTTCCAGGAGTGATAAAGCAGCTCTACCAAGAATCAGCAGAGACATTTCACATTTGAAAATTCAAATTTGGGATCCAGATCAGCTAAGAATACTTTACTGGATGAGGCTGAAGTGTCTTGCCTGATTCATGCAGGAAATCATTAGCAGGATTTGGGACTGGAATCCCTGGCTGTACGAACAAGCTATTTCTTGGACTATGCAGCCTCAAACATTAGTTTTTTCTTGTGTGTTATATATACACACATACACACACACACACACACACACACATATATATATAGATTAAATCTCACTGAATAAATGTAACTATCGATCCTGAACATTCAGTTCTGAATATTCAGTCCTGTATCTTATTTTCTGCAGTGAATGCCTGTTCCTCTTTCATTGTCCAGAGTTCCTGTCTGTGATATATTATATCCATGCAAACACAGCAAAGGACATCATTGGTTTGTGTAGGGATGGATATGTGGAGTTAGTGCACAGGTCATGGGAACTCAGAAGCTGCAGGACACGATGGTTGGGTGAGCAAGGAAAAGGGCTCAAGCCTTTCCAAGTGCTAAACCTCCCTCTCACCCGCAAATTTAATCACCCAAGGTATGGTAGGTGTGTGTGCCTGRGCAACTTCTGAGCAAAGAAACAGCGATGATCCGAGTTCCTGAAAAGCCTGAGCAAAATCTTTTCTCCTCCTAAAGAAAACCACCTAAGTGCTTGAAAATACAGATCAAATTTAGAACAAAACATATGTTCCTAGGATTTCAGAGTATTTCATATACACATTGACCTACTAGCAAAATTCCCAAAGGCATCTTGTTGCCAACTACGTAACAGCACAGTTTTTTTTTTTTCAGCCACAATAATACAGGAAGATAAAATACACATTCTAACACACAACAGATCCCCCAAATATACCACAAAAAGATCTTCAATATTTCATCAACTCAACTAGTCCCTCCCTGCCCTACCCCAACCAAAATGAAAAATAAAATATGTAGTTCCCTTATGGTGCAATTAGAAAAAAAATGCTCACTTACAGAGAATTTTCAGTTGAAATTAGATATAAAAGAGTAAACATAGCTAGTACATATTCCGTTGGCCTTTGTCAATAGAAATCTGCAGATGTCTCTGTAGTTAGTAAAAGACATTTAGAGATAGCTATAAAAGCACCTACAGTGCGATAAATAAAACAGCGGGATTAAGAAGCACTGTTTCTGCTGCTTATTTCCAGTAGGTTCGGTTATTAGTTTATGTTACCCCTTTCCCCACCCCAGCCCCCGAAAGATCTAATTTCTTTTTCTTTTTCTCATTATAAACCGTTTGTATCTTGACCACTGTGGAGCCTCAAAAGTAAAGCACTTTTCTGACAGCTGGCAGTTTTCTACTCAGTCGCTCTGGAGCTGAGGAGCAACAGAGCCTTATTCCCTGACATGAAAACAAAACAGAACAAAACAGATAAAACCACTGACTTAGAAATCGTTCAGAATTAACAGCAGCATGTTGAGCCTAAAGGATGTTGCTTCAGAAAGCTTGCACCAAGCTTCTCCAGGGTGCAACTCAGTGGGGTTAAGGCAAGTATGAGCTGTACAGCCTTCAGGGCAAACAACGTGCTGTCCAGTGACTTCCATCCAAGGTCATCCCGGCGCTTTTATCATTACGTTGGCTAAGGAGACTCGATGCGGCCAGGAGGGCGAAGGGGCTCCGAGAGCACCCCATGGGGTGGGTTCATGTCTTAATCTGGATGCACAGGAGTGGTGGTGTCCAGGGCAAGGAAGAGCCAGGAGATGGCACCAGTGCCTGTGCTCTGACCCTCCGGTGCCTGGTCGTGGAGGGCTGGGGGGCAGGAGATCCAAGGTGCCGGTGCTGGGCATCTCCCTCTGTATCTGGGAGAAAGAGGGGCTAAACGTGCCCCTTGTTTTTTGTCTCACTGTTCAATCAGCCTTTCTCTCTCTCTCTTTTTTTTTTTTTTTTTTTTTTTAACACAAAACCTGGGTTTTTTTGCTCTTTGTGGAACCTATGGGGCCATCCTGAAACAGTTTCTTAATCAGGTCCTCCAGCCCCTGTTGAGCAGTCCCCATGTTTACTTTGACCTATGAGAGAGAGGAAAAGAAAGATATTTTTAATCCAACATAGAGACACCAGATCACCACCCTTCAGCTCCTGTGCCCCTCTGCAAGCAGGTGTAAGCGGCCAACTGGTTCACATACAGGTGGGATGAGGCTGGCAGAAAGGAAATGCTATTTGCTCAGGTGATCTTTTTGACCAGTTTTAGAACATCATCAAAGAAGTCAAGGTAGGTTTTCCAAGCCATTTGAGGCAGGAATGATATTTAACTATATACTTTTGCCAGATTGCTGACCTTTATAGCTGGAAGATGACCTGAACAATAATGATCCATCAAGAATGCAGCAATTTTTATGAAAACAAGTGACACTGGGCAGAACTGAAAAGCCGATTAATGGGTGCAAGGGTGGATTGCTCCAAGGCTCACTCTCAAAGCAGTGTGCAGGTGTGAGTGCAACAGTGCCTGTAAAGCTAACAAGTGCCATGGTTAAACTTGCATTTTTAAATTGCCTTTTACAGTCTAWAATACCCAAGTTTTTTGCTCATTCCTAGATAGGATGTAACTGGTGGTTTATTCAAGTGAAGTGTTGGCCATGGCATCTGAATTCCACATACATGAGTCTGGGAAACTCCAACTCAAGGAAACAATATCATAGCAGATTTTTTTACATCTTGGATATGCTTAATGTTTTGATGGATATACATTGGCTCCTCTTTTTTGTGTCCTGTTTATTACTCAAGTGTATGTGGAGTCATCTTGACAAATACCTTCAACTTTAGACTAGGATGCTGCAGATGTAAATACATCAAAATACAAGAGAAAAGATGGAAAATGGTACTAACGCAAATGCACACACACACAAAAAATCCCAGTTATTCCCTTCAACATGTGACTCCCTCTACATTTGGAGGAAATTAGGATAGGGATATAGACAGAAACTACTGTAAAGTAATTACCCTCTAATGAAAAAGTAATGCCTACAAATAGTTTTGTGTAGCATGAACACACATAAACAGGCACATATATATGTGAATATTTAACTGTGTGAGCATGCAAGTGTCTATGTATGTCTATAATATATATATAATACCTATATATAATGCATGAATTCTCAGACTTCACAGAGTATAAGGCAAGCAAGCTTCACTTCAGGGCTGAACTACTCTTGAACAATTTCTCTCGTGCATTAGACATCACCATCAGACATGCAAGCTTTTCTTTTTTTCTTCACCACTTTTTTTTTGAATAAATAAGTTTATTGTGAAAAACAGAAAGAAAAATCTCTCTCCCCTCCCTCCTTCCTACTATTTTTAGAGCAGTGTTCATGCAGTGAAGTCTTGTTACACGTCTATAACTGTACTTTTTTTTAATGCGCAGCAAAATCAGTGCCATAGAGCAGCTCTCAGTGTTTAATCACCTTCTTTGATCACCTCCCAAAAGGTATCTTGACAAAAGACTTCCACCATCTTATTGTGTTCTTGTCCCACTGTCTGGAAATGAGCACTAGCACCTTCCACGCAGGATGCCAACAGGCTGCTGTTCTGGACATCACCCGTGGCTCGCTGCGAGGAGGTGCAGGAGCAGCAGCTCTGGCTCCTTCTGCCTAGAAAGCGTATTCGTTTTGAAGGGACTGTCTAGGCTTCTTGGCTTGTACAGCACAGAGCACACTGTTGGCACTTCAATAACAAAAATAGCCATTTATGTCTAAGGTAGATAAAAGTCATGATAATCCCCCATCTCCACCCCCAAACCAATGTTTCATTTAGATCATATTTTTAAATTGAATACATTTCGCTCCTTAAAAATAAGGTGATGTAAATTAAATGTGAAATTGGGACAGTTAAGGAGAAGGAGAGCTGTCACAGGAATTCAAAGCCTAAAACAGAGAAAATAAACAAAGTGAATCTGATTCTAATAATTCCATCTATTTAGGAAATAGTAGCCAGAGAGTCATCTCAATTCRCTACCTATAAGCAATGTTTCCTTCTTCATAAATCAGTTTAAGTATCAAGCATCTTTCAATAATTCTTTTTTCCTGAAGTGCCCTTTTCATTTATGTTAGTTTTACATAACTAATCAAGCTCCATATTAATATGCTATGAAGCATTTACATTGAGCTCAAATATTCTTGTAAGTAAAGCTTAACTGCTATTGCAAATAAAAAGTAAAATTAGTAAGTAAAAAAAAAAACTGACACAACAGAAATGAAAAAGTGAGGGATCTGAATAAATCAGGATAATTATTTAATTGCACACCTAAGTTTGTGCAGGTTCACCATAGCTTTCAAATTAAGAACATGAAGTGCTAACTTTAGCACATAAGTGAAAACTGGTTGCAACATTGCTGGCAGTTAGTAAGACCTAGCATTCCTTTAGGATAATAATTAAACTGTGTGTGTATAGGGCAGTTAAAGGTGATCTTTACTTCCCTGGATATAAATTAGTCTTGCTGGAATAAAAAATTGTGTTGATGAAATTATCTCACTAGGAATTATTGACTACGGCAAGTCACCTCTGCAAACAGGATGTCAGTGCTGGCTGAGAGCTCCCACAGACCTCTACACATTCCCTGCCATAGACTCAAAGAAATATTATAACAGTTGGTAAATTTGTGGAAATATTTATTTGTGTATAGTCATATCCAGGGTGGACATTGTTATAGCGTGGACACCTCTGAGAGTATAGCGATGGACATAATAAAGAAGCAGGTGTTTCCTTRTCTCTTCTTTACCTTTCTATGTTAAATGATTCCTATCATGTACTCATCCTCCAGGGATGCTGAGCAGGTGACCCTGGCCAGAGTGTAATGTAAAGTCCTTTATTTATTTATTTACTTTTCTACTTGAGTATCCTGAAGGCTAACACTGATGTTCTTTGGTGGACAAGATCTGTGAGGAACTAAAACCTTCTTCTTTCCAACAAATAAAGCTTTAAAGCACTAAGTATAGCCTGCTGTTAGAGAATCAGTGTGTCGTAACTTCCAGGACACATTATTGCAGTAAACACTGCTACAAGCTGATCAAACCATGGCTTGATTAATTTGACATTCAGATTTGTCGCTCTGCTCCCTAATGGTCTGCCTAAATCTACAGAGCAACTGCAGTGTGAATACATATTCAAGTGTTCCTGATGTGCTTCATCTGCAAAAAATATATATAGAAAGGCATTACTAAATGCTAAATAATTACTAAATGCCTGTTAAGCACAGACTGTAGCCATTCTAGAGAATCTTGTCAAATACTGTACAGTCATAGGGAGACATGACATGTCTCTTTGAATGTTGCTTGGACATGATTATATTTTTGTGGCTGATTGGACATAATGTCGACTTACATGCTGATTTTTATCTCCAAGGCAAGATAGTAAAATCACCTATACTCTCGTGAGAAAGCAGCAGTGAAATAAGGCAGAATCAGTTTAAGTGGATCCATCGTGGATCTCTCCATCTCAGCTASAAGCTTAAAAATATTGTCTTCTCTTTTCCAGAGCTCTAGTGTTCTTTCCAGTCGTTGTGAAGAGGCTCAGTAAATGCAATCTGCTGTTCTGGAAGAAACACTGAGAGCGTAAAGAGAATAGGGTAATATCTCAGCTAGAGGGCTCCATATGTTGGTGACAAGGTATAGTATACTGGGAAAGAAATAAGATTAGAATTCTTCTAAGTACCTATGAGCCACACGTAATACAAGGAAGGAAATAACATTTTCTAAATGTGCCAAAAATACAGGTGAAAAATCTTTACTTGAGCACAGGCAGACAGGAAGCCAGAGTTAAAATAGCATTGGAGATATGCATTATTGTAATTGGAAATTATTAAAAAACTCCTAGCATTTCTCCCAAAGGACCTGATCTTGAGCACTATCACAGAATCAATTGTTCTACAGATAAATGAGTAAATGCCAGTTCTATGCAAAAATCTACTAATCTGTTAGCAGATTTGTTTCCAGTTATCAGAAGAAATGCAATTATATTCAAGGATGAATAGAGAGTATGTTGGATGGATGTTATTTGCCTGTATTTAGTTCTTTTCCTCAAAATAAATATTCAGAAGAGAAACAAAGGAAAAAMGTTAATATATCCCCTTGTGACCTATCACATGCTGTACTTGTGCCATGTAGGCCAGTGGTGCCCAGGAAAAAACAATTCAAAAGACTGCAGAAGTGAGCAAGTTTTATCTGGGGAGTCAGGATTGCTCTAAACTGCASCTGGCAGGCACACAGCAATATTGGGAGATCATTATTTCTGGGCCCAGTCTGTGGCTGGATGTGGGCACCAGCTCTGGGYATGCACTGATATCTGGTTTTCTCATTCAGTTCCTAAATCAGGCCGCATTTCTAGAGAGTGGATGAAGTTGTCACTCTTACAGGTAAAATACAATACAATCTTCTATTCAAACAGTACTAAAAGTGATATGTTATTATAATTTTTTTAAATGTGAAGAGCTGCAAATGAAACAGGTACTTCACTGAATACATGTGTTGGTAAGATTAATGCTAAATGTATCTACTAAATGTATTAGGTTGCTGAACTTTTGATAAGTCTTAATAAAAGCACTTTTCGACATCCAAGTCTTGGTCAGATCTGACTAGTTTTTACTAAAGCAAATTATCCTTGTCTTTGAGCAGAGTCTGTATGAATGAAAACAGAGTAAAATCAGGTGAGAGCTCAGTGTTATTTAAACAACTGTGACACATTGTATCTTGCCGTAAGAAATCATTATCATGCAACAGAAGGGTAATGTTGCTGCTTAAGTATAGCTTGAATTCAGTCTGTCAAAAAGGCTTCTGCCTATTCTGAATTTTTAAGTCCCATCATCCTTCAGCTTAATGATCCTTTAATATCAGCCTGGCACTCTGCAGAATATCTCAGAAGTTAAGTACTTACATATACATGGGCTGCAGCTGTAAATGAGATGTCTTCTGTGGGCCTTGATAGCCGTAAGAGTCAAACCCACCTATAAAATCAACTAAAGAGGGGGAGAAATAGCTTTCATTAGCAACATCTTTTCAAAAGAGATAGGCACCATCATTCAAGAACCACCCAACACACAGATTATTTTTGATGGACTCCTTAATAATCTCTTAAAATTAGACCATCTAATTATAGAGGTGCAAAAAAGGGTAGAAATGAAAAAAAAGAGCAAAGCCTCCAGAGTAATGATTTTGAATTAAYCACAGAAAGACAATAAGGGATTTATAAAAGCCATCTGTCTGTCAGATAGAGCTACATATTGCGCTCTTTCAACTTGACCACCTCACACAAAGCAATGCTCTATTTGGATATTACAAATGCTGCAAAGCATTTATTTATTGGCAAAAATGCATTGCTTCTGCCTGCGATTACTGTGTCAGGCTTGCTGACACACTGTGGTGCAGGGATGTAGGGTAGAAAGCACATTGATCCTCCTCGGTTTGAGAGACAGAATTTCTCTGATTCCCTGCTCTGACATTTGGGTGGAAATGCACAAGCAGAAGGCTGGAGCAATTCACCTGAGCTTCAGGGCTGAGACTTCACAGATCTAAGGAAAGCAGCATTTCTCTCAAGACACTGGAGGTCTATAGGAAATTTGGAGGGGGATGTTATTAATTCACACCACTGCCAGTTCTCAGTGGTCTTCTCATGTTTATTTTAAACARTTTCCAGGGTGATTCAATCTCCTCTGAGCCCAAGACCCCTGCTTTTCTGCTGAAGCACATTCTTTGCACTGATAAAAGTCTGCCCTTTGCTTCCTTTACACCAGGACCCATGTACCGGCTTTGAGGGGTTATTTGTGGGCAACAATCCTCCCTGAAATGCCATCTCTTACATACCAGATGTGAATTAAACTTTACTGAGAAAGAAAAAAGACAAAGAGTCCAGATACAGACGTGCCTTCTTCGCAAGTCTGGGCACTTCTGCTATCTGTACACACTGGCTGTGTGTACATCAAAAGTGAAAAAAAAAAACAGAAGAAAAAATCTTTGGTATCAGATAAATTTTTATGGATCTAAAATGAAGTAATATTCACATAAACATTCATGAAACATGAATTTACAGCCCTTGATTTAAGACCTTTCACAGTGGATGGGGTCCTTRCTATTTGCATTTATGAGATTATTTTGTTTTAAGCTGTCTGTCAATGTGTTCCACACTGAGCAGTGCATTCAAAGTTGGTTCAGGAGTGCTACAAAACCAAATTCTTGTGCCCCTATTTCTACCGTCTAGTTTCCAAGCAAATAGCTACCAGAACAACAGCCTGGACAGCTGGGATATGTCCMAATTGCCAAGGTGCTCATGTTGAAACTGCCTTCTACCTTCTTCCCTGGCCACAGTGGAAGGAAATTTTCCCAAGGAAATCTCCTAGTCTATCCTGAGCTCTGTGTCGGTATTAAAAATACCGGTATMCCAGAATGATGCTTTACTAAATTAATCCCTGATATATCTAATAAAGGAGTTCCTATAGTCTATCTGTGTTGCCTCTCCCTGTGCCTAATTTACTAATGTCTAATTTAAATTTAATTTCCTGCAAATTAACTACTTCTCTATATTTTTGTCTTTTTTTCCCAATAGACATGAAGACAAATGAGCCTTTATTTTTTTTTTTCTTTTATAACTACTTTCAGCATTTTTTAAAAAAGTATTTTCAGGTTATCTATCTTTTCTAGATTTAAGCCCAGCTATTTTTTTTTTCATTTTTTTTCTCATGACCCATATTTTCCAAACCTTTTTATCTTCTCTTTTGATCCTTTCTCAGACCACTTATATGTCTTTTAAAAGGTGATGCACAAATCAGGAATAAGTGGTACAAACTGCCACAGAGGTCTTGGATATAAGATGTCAATATGTATGTATACATGCATACATATATAATTTATTTTATATACATATATTTACCTTTTGACATCAGTGGCAGTGTAGCCAGTTAATTCTTATTTTGTCTGAATACATTAGATTGCTCCTTCTCCCCATGAAGTTATTTGTATTTTTTTTTTATAGGGTTTCATCTTCTTGATTTGAGGTCACTTCTCAAGATCATTTGGAGTTCTAATCTTATGTTCATAAGTGTTTGAATCCCTTCCAGTCTAGCTTCCTCTGCACTTTATACACACACACTCACACACACACACACACACACACACACATTCTCTTTTCTTTCATTCTTGATGCTAACTAAAATAATGAAGAGAATTATTTCACTGCTAGAATCCCACTGGGATCTCATTTGAAATGTCATCCCTGCTGGTTAGTAACCAAATTTTAAATACAATTCTGTGTACAACTTATGAKGATTTTATCTGTGATTTTATTTGTGCCACCCTGACCTACTTGCAAAAAATTCTTAGGATCTAATTCTGTTAAAATTAGGATAAATCCCATTTATTTCTTCCTACTTACTCACCATCTGTAATCGTCTGAATAACTTTATGGCAACAYAGTCATGTCATTGGAAGCATATTAAGTTTATAAGCTGAAATGAAGAATTCCTTTTGGATTATTGCTGAATGAAGTGCTAGGCTGGGCGAATGTGAAAAAAACTCTTATTCAAATGCAAATATCACAGCAAAAGGAATGGAAACATTTTGCTTCAACTACGCTTTGTTGGATTTTGTCCAATTTTCTCTTCCCTACTCCTGACCTCTGCCAACACAAGCAGAMAGTATGTGTGTTGGACTGAATGCTCAGCTGGTGTCAAGTTTTGCCACTTTATGAAGCTTATCAGAATATTTGCCCTTTGCATTTTTTGTGAGCTTCCCAAGAGCCTTCAGGCAACCAATACATCATTTTTACAAGTTTATGGGCATGTATCCTCTCTTTGGCAGACATATAGTGGAATGTTTAAAGGGTGTTTTTAGGGTCATCTTAAAAAAGCTAATCTAATATATTAATAAAAAGAGTTCTGGAACGGAAAGAAGTTCGCGGACATAGGAGAAGGATGGGAGCCTGTGTTTTCTGTAAGCACCGTGTCTCTGCTCTGTCGCACAAAGTAAACACAAAGTGTTAACAAGCCAGATTGTGAAGTGACAAACAGGACGGGCTTGTAGACACATTTCTGCTTTAAGCTGACAGTAGGAGATCCCATGTGCATAACCCGATGATGGCAGGGCAGAGGATATTATTGTGACCTTGTTAAAAACATATAGTAGCTTCTTACACACAACAACAGACTTTGCAAGGTAGGCAAAGGAAAAGGTAGATAATAGAGTGGCAAATCCAATGCAAAAGGATTTCTGTACTTTCTCTGCAGCAAGTTTTCCTTTTCCTCATGGTGGCAATTTCTCAGTTAGCACTGCAAAGCCTGTGGTGCCCAGACTGTGTTAAAGGCTCCCTGTGGACTCCGAGCCAGTTTCTTAAAGCATGCAAAATGCTGCCCTTTCTGCAGGCATTTTATCCTGGCTGTGCCTGAAAGGTCACTAAAAGTGTCATACAACTGATATGTTCCTGGCAGCAGTAACATGAGATGAATAAAATAAGGCTTATTAGCGGAAGCGCTACAGATGCTTCCATTCTTAACCTTATCCATCAAACACATTTTTTGACTACAATATTTTACGTTCATCTTACATGTCACTGTTATCAGAAGTGCCTCTTTTGTCATGTTTTGCCTTAGTAAAAGCATACGTACATATACAAACAAATACAGAATCTTGTTCATTTGAAATATTGGCTACTGAGATGCTTACTTCTCTAACTGGACTGCCTTAAATATGATAATAGCTATGATGTTTATATGTAAAATGTGCTATAAGAAATTCAGCCCAGGTGTTTTCTTTCTTTGCTGGTGTTAAGGGGATTATTAGGCATATGACTATGGTTACCACTGTGCCATAAACATTTTTTGAGACATATGGTTCAAAATAGGGACATATTTTCTATTGCTAAGTACCCACAGGGATATGGTGTTTTAGCCTCTGTTCACAGTCACAGTTCCTGCTATCTCCAGTGTATATCAAGACAAGATGAGAGGCATAAATATGTTTTTCATTTCTGATTTCTGGAAGTTGTGGTGTGCAAAGGGACTGAGATACACTTGCACAAAAGAAGATCCCATTAGCATGGATGTGCATATGCGAGAAGGGACTCTACAAAGCTAACAGCAAGAAGCAATAAAACTCAAACCAACAGATGGACAAAGAGAAAAGAAACAGTGTGGAATGAAAGTAACAACAACATTCTCATGTAGAAAGCAAAAGGAAAGATTTTGAAAAGAAATCAAAAGACTGGCTGCTATTCTCCTCATAAAAAGTTTTCTCTGTAAAACATAAATATAGAAGAATAMAGATTCAGCTTCAGCTAATATATAACTTCATAGCTTCAGTTACTTCATTGAATCCATGATAATTTATATTGGCTTAGGATCTGACCCAAAGAGTCATTTAGGGCATGTGGGTTTAGAAATATGACAGACCTTGTGGCTTTCCTTACATTTGAGTAGGCACGCAAAAATCAGTGTAGACTAGATACGAAATAATTTAGAATTCAGGAAACAGGAGGAGGAAGAGTGGCTTTATCTGTAATGGAGACGAAAAGGAAAGGTTGGGAAATAGCCGTGTCCATGGCCAGTCTGTGACCTCCAGCATGGATAGCTTCTTGTCTGTTTTCAGACTCCCTCCTTAGTCTCTTTGCTGTTATTGTTTGTCTTCCTGACTCTCCTTTTCCTGCCCTTGATGCATAAGGCCATATCTCTCATGGCAGTGAATATATTGCCAACGCTCAACCCTGGCTTCACCACAACATCCGCTTCCTGCCCASAGCTCCTTCTTTAAAAGCAAGAATGCCTTTGGCAGTAATTCAGTAACCTGTCTGACTTCTCCTATCACTRATTCATCCTGTCTTCCTTCAATTCTTCCATCTCCCTGAAGAAGCAGCCTGACCCCTCCAGCTCTATTAGTTGCATCCAAGAATCCCCAGTCACCTCCTAGTGCTCCTAGTGCGCTCCACTCCTCCTTCATCCACTTCTTTCTTTGCACACAATTTATCCCATCTCCTGTTGGACCAAACTCATAATATAGACCTTCTTTCCTCAGCCTAACGGTCCGAGAACATCCCTCCGCCTTTTATGGTTCTTCTTCCCTTCTCTCTTTCCATGGCGATAGTTTTCTCCTGTGAAACCACCACTTCGCCCAGTGACTCTGACTCAAGCCTTCATCTCACATGAACACAATCTCTCCCGATTCCTCTTGTGCATTCCTCTCCCAGTAAATCATCTTAAAAAACAGACAAACAAAAAGAATCAAACAAAAAAAAAAACCCGTACAACTCAACCTTTATCCCTGCTTGTCCCATTTCCTTTTTCTTTCCTGATAGCTTCAGACACTTTTTTGAGCTACTTTTCTCCATTTTCATAGAGTATTTTCTCCTTCTCAAATGCTGACCCTTCACACTTAGCTAGAACGGTAGTCTGATTAGCACCTCCTATTCAAACCTGTGTACTGGTACTTCAGTGCCCACAAGTACAAATTCCAAAAAATGGTGCTATCATGTTTTTACACTACTTGCCATCTTGGTAGTTCATAAGTACATTTATGAATCTGAAGCACTGAAATATTATTAAAGATTTATGATTACACACAGTCAAGATTTAATAAGTGTTAGTGACCAGGGGAACATGTGTGCATGTGCACATGGATGTTTTCTGCACATGCACTTCACAGTCAAATATATTTCCCACGTGATATTCATAGAATCATAGAATGCCCAAGGTTGGAAGGGACCTCAGAGATCATCGAGTCCAACCCCCCTGCACATGCGGGGTCACCTAGAGCACGGGGCACAGGGCTGCATCCCAGCGGGTTTTAAAGATCTCCAAAGAAGGAGACTCCACAACCTCTCTGGGCARCCTATTCCAGTGCTTTGTCACCCTCACAGTGAAGAAATGCTTCCTTAAGGTCCTGTGGAACTTCCGATGCTTCAGTTTGAAGCCGTTTCCTCTAGTCCTATCMCTGSCCACCACTGAAAAGAGGCCRCCCCCCTCCTYCTCACTGCCTCCCTTGAGGTATTTATACACRCTGATCAGGTCCCCCCTCAGCCTCCTCTTCTCCAGGCTGAACAGGCCCAGCTCTCTCAGCCTTTGCTCATAGGGCGGATGTTCCAGGCCTCTGATCATCCT
>NW_020454350.1:1733315-1766323 GCF_003342845.1 Nothoprocta perdicaria | reverse complement strand
TCCAGTCTGTCCAGGTCCCTCTGGATGGCAGCACAGCCCTCAGGGCTATCAGCTACTCCACCCAGTTTGGTATCGTCGGCAAACTTVCTGAGGGRGCACTCCAGCCCTTCRTYCAGGTCGTTAATGAATAAGTTGAACAGGACCGGACCGAGAACTGACCCCTGGGGGACACCACTAAGTACAGGCCTCCATGTATATTGCAGGCTCTCCATCTATATTGCAGATGGAGAATATCTGGTGCACATGTGATACATTTGACACCTGTGGAATTAACTTACTGCACAGGCTGAGGAAGCCAAAGATTTGGTCCCTCTGGACTCGGATCTCAAAACTGCAGTGATTAAACTTCACTACCACATCCAGGCACTCTATTGCACACATAKCTGGGAGAGAGGAGAAAGAAGAAACAAACCACAACTAACAGTTTAACTGAAGGGACTGTTACTGTGGAAGTGAATATCTGAGGCAAGAAAGAGTCAATATCTGAAAATTAGAATTAAACAGCCAAATTCAGGAAAAAAAAAAAGGGAGAAAGGAAATAGAATTGGGCTTAGTTTTATTAACTTTGGAAAAGACACATTTAGAAATATCAAAAAATGTAATTTGGAAAAAATATAGAAGATTCATGCTCTTCCAAATTTGCTAGTATCCCAGCTCACTGTCCAGTGAAGAACTTTCAAATCCTTTAGTGCTCTAGCTTTTATGGGCTGTGAGCATGGTCTGGTGGCAATAAGACAATATAGCCCACAAGAGCAGGACTGCATGAATACAATCTCAGTAAAGTTTGTTTACAATGATAATCAAATGTTATTGGTCTTTGGGTTGAGTACACAGCAATTTAGACTCACAAAACGGGATAGATAGTACTGCAGAAAGCAGAGAGAACGAGAGTATCTGTCAATAAAAATGTCTACAAGTCTAATGATGGGGCAAAGGAGGAGTCTGAAAGGGGTTAGACTTGGACACAYGGTCCAGTTTTTGCAGCATAATATGTGCTGCATTTCTGCCAARCAGCCACTGACTGTCTCAAAGCTCACTTCACCTGTGAGGTGAAACTAAAACCCCAGCTTTTCAATTGCAATTCCATGACATTTTATATGCCTTATAATGTTCACAAGAATAGCACAAATTTCTGTTTCTCCATGCAAGTTCTGTGTTTATTTTCATAATAGCCTAAAGATTCCTTCATTTTTTCTGTCACTGGGGCTTTTTCTCCAGATTCTTCTCCATGCCTCCTGGATAAGGGCCTACAATGCCTTCAGTGTCTGATTCTGCTGATCCGTGACTTGAAGGGATGATCCCCTAAATCATCCCTTTTGGGACAAGTTGTAGGATTTGAAAGGTATGCAGGCTGCTGACATCTGATAAGTTACACTTGGTGGCACCACCTGTCTGGAATTACTGTTAGGGATTTTGGCCTGCTTTGCTCAACAAATAGGACCAAGTGGAGATGCAGACACTGAGTGCAGGATGAGCTAAGATCAGGGTTGTACTCAGCAATAGACAGCAGCATGAATGTTGGTGGTAACTCAGAAATTAGGGAAGCCAAAAAATGTCTCAAAATCACAAACAGAAAGGGGGGTTGAGTCAAAGGCAAAGGCTTGGGGCAGGACATGAGGAAGACCATGCTGCAGAGCAATGCGTTAACATGACAGGATTGTCCAAAGACAAGAGCAGTAGGGTGGGACCGTGGCTGAGCAGAAAAGTATCAACATGAAAGTAACCCGGAACAAACAAACAAGCAAGGGCTGAGAAGCAGGAGGCTGGAGGCTGAAACACGGACTGGGATAGAGCAGGTGAGAACAAGACAGGAGCCAGGAGGAAATGACTGGAGCATCCGTGCAGCAATGGGAAATGCTGGACTGTAGCTGTTAAAGTTGCCATTTGGACCTGATAAGCACTGCAAACCACCTGTCAAGCTTATAGACTGGGGAACAAGACTGTGACGAGGTAGGTTACTGTTTGACTGCTGCAAGGCTTTTGCAAAGCTTATACAAACCTGCGGTGGATTTAGTCCCAGGCTCCACAAAGAGTTGTGCCGCAGAGCCTGTTAAATACCTACACTGAGCTGCAGGAACATTAACAGTCTGCAGATATATCCTTCTTCTAACCCAGACAGACCTGGACACTGCTGGTTAATAGCCATTTACTTCCACATTTTTATGCCTGAGTGCATAACAAAAAATATAGCCCTTAAATAGGTTTGATTGACAAACTATCCTAAGAATTAGAGTAAATGTAGGTTAGACTAAATTATCATAGAGCTGATAGAAGGAATTTCTTAGAAAAAGATTGTTCTGAGCTAGTTTATTGCTAGCAGCTAGTGACAAAGAGATGGAAAAAAGAAAAGAAAGGAAAATAAAATGTCTGGGTCAGTGGTCTCCAACTGTGAGCACCACACTAATAAATTAGAATAAAAGTCATTCATAGGTGCAACAAAGTGGAGAATTAAGGTCCAAGTCTACGAAACTAACAACCCAAGGCTAACTAATACCTTTCTAGATATTTAAAACGAAAACTTAGAAGAAAGTGACATGAAAGCAAAAAGAATTTAGTACAAAGTCATGTTCCAGACATCTAGGAAATTTCTAGAAGCTCAGGTTCCCTTGGTGGGGGAAGCAGAAAGATTGTTGGCAAGAATAATTTTCATGAATGTTGAAAAGGGGTAATGAATGGGTTCAACCAGTAGCATCTTCCATGGTAGATCACTAGCAGACACGCAGAGCAGGCACATTGCACCTACTCCTTTTGCCTGGATATGGGGAGGCAGAGAGAAGCAGAGCTGAGGCGGCCTGGGCAGGCAAGGGGACTCAGAGTCCACTGGGGGCTAGAGTCCATCTCTGTCTGTGCTCAGCTGGTCGGTGTTGGAGGGAGCCTGTGCATGGGGAGGGAGGTTCCTCCACAAGTCAMTTCAGTAGGGTGCTTCCAAAATAGRGTTTTGAGTTTAGCTCAAAGCACTCTCATGTGACGCCAGTCTATATGAGGTCTTTCCACAGAATTAAAGTAAAATATAACAGAAAACCTGAACCCCCTTTTCCGTTCAATATTCACTTTCCAGAGATTCTCAAATTTTAACACTTCCTCTTCTCTTAAATGTGAATTTTGTTTATTTTTAAGCCTCCAAACCTTTTACTGGATGGGAAAGACTGCTTCCTATTCATCTGTGGCAACATCCTGAGAATTTCTTCTATTCATTTGTGACTTAGGTTGTCAGAACAGTTTCTAGATTCTACCTTATTTCTGCTACCAATTTGAAAAAAAAAGCAAAGTTGGACTTTGTTATATGGACTGGACTTCATTTTTTTTCCCTCTCCTCAAGCAATTAATTCACAAGAAAACAAGTAAGTAATACTTTCAAAACACTGTGATATGAAGAACATCTTTTTTATCTTTTTTTTTTTTTTTTTTTTTAAAGGTTTGTTAACTATTTATTCCCTTTTCAGATGCACGGATCTTTTCCAACACTTCTTTGATATACCTTTCTCAAAACGACCAAACATGGGTCAGGAATAGTTAAAAAACAACGCAAGGTGGGTGCATCCTCGTAGCTGTTACAATGCATTGATTTTATTAAGCAGTATCCCATTGTGATGAGCTGCTGAAATGGAAACATCGCTTCCTTCAAGCTCTCTGTTATGTTATTTAGACATTTTTTAAACTCAACCTTCACAGTTCCCATGGGAGGTGGTGATGGATGCAAGGGGAGTGGCAAAAAAGGCAGTGAGGGAGAAGGGGAATTAACACAGACAGAGCCAGCAATGGCACCTTTTTCCCCTGTGCGATTTTATTTATAGATTTTGCCTCGTACCACATTCTTGTCTCCTAGGGATTCCTTGAATATCAACTTCATTAGTTACGAAGGCAGCAATCCATAACCAATTTTCTTTTCATGTCAGGCTTGTTCATGTATAAACCCAACCCTTTTGTTGGCAACATTTGCAATTAATCCCACAAACAAAGAAAATGCAAATCGTACAGTCTACCCGAAGCACCCTTTCCGACTCAAGGCCCTGACCACTATCTATTATACACTAAAATGAATTGAAATTCCCACTTTGAGTCTAACCTAATTTTCTAGTGATAATAGGCATGGATTCCCAGAAGCACTCTGTGCATCTTGATAGTAACATCCTAATTTCCTTTCCTGGTAAATGTTTTAAATAAGATTTTAGCACCAAAGGAAATTAACCTTTAAATTAATTGTAATTATAAAATGCCATCACTGATTTTGTCTTCAGACTAATTACTTGCTATTATTTAAACAAACTGCACCTCCTCAGAGCTTTAAGTTTGTTTCCCTCTCTGCAGCGCGGAGCCAAATGATCGCGGATAAAGCTCCGTGTTTCTGCCAGGCCCTGTGACACTGAGACTCCTCAGTTCCATTTGCATGTCAAATGTAGCCTGTTTTAGTTGTCATATCTCCCTGTCACAGCCTCTCCCTCCTGTGCTTCAGCCCCGCGCTCGGCTGCTCAGACATTTTTGGCGTGTGCTTTCTAGCTAGTGGCTGAGCCTGGTGGGATGCAGAGGGACTATGTTCTGCGTCAGTGAGAATGAGATGCTAAACATCAGCTTCTGTTTTTGTAAAAGGCTCCTTCCAAGACATGACATGACTGGAAATAATGACATGAGAGCCAGCTATTGCTCTTTGTGAAAGGCACAGACATCTTAGGAATTTTCCTCAATGTTCTTGGTGGCACTGCAGCTCTTCAAGCCTGCTCTTTCTAGGATGACAAATATGAGGCAGGGGCATTGATTTCGAAGGTTTCGTTCTCTCAGTGCTCCCATCAACATCCTGACAGCTGAAGGCATCCCATCTCCCTCCCCTTGGCTTACTTAGTTCATGTAGCAGTCACCCTACTAAATGAAACAAGCAAACACAAAAGCCTCTAATTTAGCCGCAGGCTGTAAATTTGGAGAGTAAAAACGATTTGATAAATTTCAAATGCAGCTTCAGCTGTTGTAGCCTCTTCATTCAATGACTCAGGAATGACCGGTTCAACAGTTGGAGAACTGTGTTTTAAATATTGACTTTTATTTGTTCCTAGGCTTGTTTTTCGATGCTTCTTTAGACTGTCTAGGCTTGTTTAAYGTTAACCAGACAAATTAAACGAGTGATTCATCCCATTGGGAGAGAGGTGTCTAACACAGGGCAAATTGCTCTTTGGAGTTACCTTCCTGTTTCTACTGACTGCAGCAGCAAATTTGATTGTTAAACTACAGTCCTACTCATATATGGCTTTAGTCAGGTGAGATGAATCTCATCCTTGACTATTTTGTGTCATCACTGAGGGGCCAAAAAAAGGCAGATGTGTTTCTTCTTCTGACACCGCTATTCCTGTATGATAGATTCTATTTCAGTTATTTTGAGGAAACAAAGATGCAAAAACCCCCTCCATAATAACTCCCTCCATAATATTCACATATAGAGTGAGGAGGGCAGGTGGTAAAATCTTTGGTAGTATGRGCAAGGTGAAGACAAGATGATCATTCAGTGTTTTGCAATACAAGAAGAATACGCTACATAAATGATCAATTCCACCCAAAAAAGAACAAAATGTATAGCTATGGAACTTCTCCCCATAGGATGCTATCTTTGATAAAAATGTTATTAGTTTTTATGCAGGAGGATATATTCARGAAGAAAAGCCCAGTCAAATACAAGGGACATGGAAGTCCCTGAACCTCAAGTTAATAATAGATTTTTCTTTTGGGGAGGGAAATATCTGTACGCATTCACTGCSTTCGTAAATGCCTATATGGTAAATATATATCTAAGTAAGTATTATCTGTCCATTTCCGTTGGACATAGTATACTGGGCTAAAAGTATCTCCCGTCTTAGCYTCTATTATGTAACTGCAGCAGATAACTGTGCATTCGTAAACTGCAGCTTACATAGAGCACAGCTGAGGCATCACCACCCTGCCAGGTGATACCTGCATATTTAATAATGTTTTGAAAAATACTTTGAATGTGCTTTACTAGGGCACTAAGTCTCCAGAGCTGCACTTAAGCTCARCCTCGAATAGAGAATGATGGTTTCAGTCAGCTTCACTCACTTCTCCGCCCTAGTTTCTGGTCCATCCCTGCTTCATCATCCTCATCTCAGAATTTACAGCCATATTCATCAGAATAAGGGAAGGGGAAGAAGGAAGTAGAATTAATAGCTGAACATTTGCTTAGCAGTTTCTCTGCCTTTGTTTTAGAGGTTTTAGAGCAGAGATGGAAGCAGAGGTATTATTTCTCTGTAATGTCTCACTAAGCAGATTGTGAAGAGCATTTGGCACAGAAATAAAGTGATACCTGAGCACATTCTGCACTTCAATAGTACCTTTCATCCCAGAAGCTCAAAGTTATGAAGAAATATGCCTGTGAGTTTGTACCCATCATTATTCCCACTTCAAATATGGGAAACAGAAAGATAGAGAGGCTAAATAACCTGCCCATAGGTGGAAGGAAGTCTGTATCAGAGGTAAAAAAGAAAAATTAAAAACAGAGGTCTTTTAAAAGAAAATCATTGCCACAGCTTTGATGCATCCCAGGTCAGGCATAGGACCCCAGGATGGATTACTACCGGGCACCAAGTATATTGCCAGTTGCTACGCTGCACTGCTCATTGGTAGATATCCACTGTCCGGTATTCTTAAATGTTTTCACTTTTGAGGGAAAAAGAATGAATCCTGAATGCATGTTTGCACAGAAGGGAGTAAAATCATTTTAAGGGGTTGTCTAGAGTTTAGTCAGATGTCAGATGTCCCCAAAAGCTGAGCTCAAGAGGATATGTAGCAAAAAAATCTATTTAACCTGGCTGTAATTTCTTTTGCTCTGCAGTTTACCTGGAAACAATGACAAGAGAAARGGAGAAAGGATATCTGCAAGCAAGATCCCTCCCAATCCAGTGGCAGTGCCTTGCGGTGCTCTAGGAGCAGTCAGACAAATCATATTTCTCTGATTACCTTGATATTGTGTTAGAGTAAGTGAATAACCTTTTTTTTTTTTTTCTTTTTTTTTTTTTTCTCCCTCCTATCTGGGACTGCAAAGAGCCTTCTGAAGTAGGGTTTCACTTTGAGACATGTACTGAACTGGTGGTTTTTGTTAGTAATTTGGGATGGGGTGCCTCCCTTCTTAGGGCAATCCCTCTAACAACCCAATCCTTTCTCCATTTAACTGGCTCTATAAGAATAGGGCTGAATTGCCATTTCAGTAACCCAGGTTCYTTTTTTTAACTGCCTACAGACAAAAAGTCCCCAGAAGATGTTACTTTATTGCTTATATTCCAGAGTTTTCTACCAATAACTGCATATTTAATAATGTTTTGAAAAATACTTTGAATTTGCTGTACTAGGGCAGTAACAGCTTATAGCAGGGAGCCAAATTGCTAGTGAGGAAATGCACATTAAATGAACATTTCCATGTTATTAAAAATAATGTGCAGCCTTTGAAAAACGGAGGCCTAATATGATTTTGGAAAACAAACGAGGAGCTTTGATAAGTTTACAGCCRCCAAATGCCTCCAAGTAATGATAGCTGTCGACGTTTTCCTGCTTTATTTTTAATTGCTGCAGCTAATAACGTTAATGAGGTAAGGATGGCAATAGCTTYGTCACTGCAGCAGCCGGAGCGGGAAGGAGAGTGTTAAGCAGGCGAGAGCCCTGCCGGCACCGTCCTTGCTCATCTTTCCCGAGGTCCAGGCTGCCCCGTCCCCGTGCAGCCGCAGGGAACACGATGCAGAACAGACCTTTCAGGAGGGACAAACTGCTGCCAGCAGAAGGATATGGGAAACATCCTCCCCTCGTGTGATCCCTGGGGGTGAGAGATGCTCTAGCAGTGGCCTGTGCAGAGCATTGCTCGGGACTGCAACTAAAAGGAAAATCACTTCCTCTGTAATCCTCAGTGCAGAATTAACCACGGCAGTTTTTCTCTCTCTTTTTTTTTTTTTCTTTCCTCAGGAAAGCTGGTGCCTGACTTGTACTTTGATTTAGGGCCTGCTGCCGAATTCATTTGGTTTGTGAGTAATTTAAACCCCTGCATTTGCTGACTCAGTCTTAGTTATGACCCTGATTTGATCACTATATTGTTCCCTTTGTAATCCTTTAGTGGGGTTACAGCAGGTTAATCTCAGTGAAATGTTTGCTTAATTCTACCCCTGCTCATTTGTTCTTTTAATAAAATCTGTATAAAAGAATGGAGAAATGGTTATTCGTTCAGCTTGTACCAATTACTTGGAGAACAAAGCTCATTCAGCTCAAGTAGCTTAAGAGCAACTTAGTTTTGTTTCAACAGCCGAGGCTTTACCCTGATGGAAGATGAGGCACTTTCCCAGCTCTGGAACAAGGCCTGTGTGTTCCTTTGGTTAAAGTCTGCGACGTGCCCCTGTCTGGCACCCGGAGCTCGCTCAGCTTCTTCCCTAGCCTCACCTCTTACTGCCCACCTCTGCCAGGCTGCGTGTTCCTGCCCTACCCCTTCTTCCCCATCTTTCCCCCATCCTTTCAGGCTATTGTTCCCATAACCCATTAACAAAAGAGATGAAATGAGGTTTTTTTTTTGTTTCTGTATTTTATTTTTTTTTAATTATTGTTTTGTTCCCAAGGAGCTGTTGACAGTGGTAGTATGTCAGGGTAGGGAAGTGAACAAGGAGACTGCGGGAGCAGTAAACACACTTAGCAGATCTGCAGTGACCTCAGATGAAAGGCTGGCACTAGCAAGAAGCTCTCGTGGTGGCTCTGGGGCACCTCTCACTGCCCCGGAAAGCTGCTCGCTTTTACGTTTSCTTGCTCTGCACAGGACAACCTTGTCCATGAGCATGCTGAGGATGCTACGYCTCCAAGCCTTCCCTTGCAATATAAATACTAAATAACACAGAATCCGTGAGGGATACATTACCTCCCCAGAGGGGAGCAAGAGATTCGTGTGTTGCCGAAAGGGRGGGAAAAGGCAAGAAAACATATATAAATAGAAAAAGAGAGGATCGAATATGCTGCCAGAGCAGGGGGTATCTTTATAGACTTTGGTCCCTGGCTGTTAGAGAGCACTCAGCCCACAGCAGAGTGGATGTCTGAGCAAAGAAAGAGCTAGAAACATCTGATTCTCTGCTAAATGCAGCCTCTCATTACAAATTAAAACTAGTTTAATTTTACAATACCTTGAGGGGCCAAAATGAGATCGGAGAGTTATTACAGTGTTGGAACGACTTGGGCACAGAGATTGCTCTTTTTTTTTTTTAATTTTTCTTTTCTTTTTCTTTTTTTTTCTTTTTTCCAGCCACACTTCCCAAACCCACCAGAGGCAAAGTCTCCGAGTGGCTGCTCCTGCTGAGCTGGTGCTCGCCTGAGCTCTTTGCGGAGGCTTCTTGYAGATGGAGGACGCGACTCTTTGGCGAGAGGGAAGAGGGGGGCCTGGCTGAGGCGTGCTAACAAAGTAATAAAAGCCTCAAAATCGGCAAGGCAGCCACAAGAAAAGGTTCAGGGAAGCATGACAAGCTGTGGCTTCGGAACAACAGGGAGCTCCCACGGCAGCGAGCAGAAAACAATACCATATTGGCCGCAGAGCTCTGCTGCCAGCAATGCCGTTCCACCGACCACAGGAGAAATCTTTCAGATGTGCTCTGAGCCCTGTGCTTGTTCACTGAGCCAAATCACAAGTCCCTTCCTCGCTTTTTACTTATATTGTGCCCTAAAGCATTGCACAAGGCAGAAAGAAACCCACCCCAAAACACACACACAAAAAACCAAACAAACGAACAACAACAAAAAMCAGATTTAAGTCCTGAGAAGGGGCGGCAGAATTGCATGAAACCAGATTTCATTTTGGGGATAAGGAGTTGTCGTTCTCTGCCTTGGTGGATAGTGAATTCACTTAACTGCAGGGTACAACCAAGGCCATATGGATGGATCACTCACTAAAAATACAGACATATTTATGACATATCCCTGCTCACAAACTCCTTTTCACTACTGTGTTTCACCTCCACAGAAACACAGACACAATCGAAAAGAGCATAGTCCAGAAGACCTCCAAAATGCGGTTTCATTTCTGCACTAAATCTCCCCTCGATGGCTCACTGTGGCCCTGTATTGCCAATAGATTACAGGGTTTCAGCTATTTTCTCCACAGCAGAACGCAGAGAGGAACCCCCACCAGGCTTATCAGTACTCTCCATCAAATAAAAGCCCTTTAGCTTCCTCTCGCAAACCTCTCTCTAGGATTCATGTATATTTTATCAAAGTTGCATGCAGTTTTGATACTTGTTTCTAAAGTGCTTTAGTATAAATCCCAAGATGTCCTGAAATGCTGCGGTGGCCCCTTTTTAAAAAAAATCAAGGTTAAAGCAGAGAAAAAATGAAATGACTTGGCTCCGTAGCATGTATTTAGAGTAAATTCTGCTCAACAGGCTTCTATTCATAATAAATAAGCAGAAGAAACACCAACATGTCTCTATACATGATCACTTCACTATTGTAATTGTACCCTGGGAGCAGCAGGAACAAAGATGAACTCCACAGTTTCACCTCTCATAAATGAAGGTCCTCCATGATCTAAAGCTTTTTTTTTTCCAGAAATGTTTTACATGCCAAAAAAGAAGTCAGCACAGAAGAGCTATACCCTCAGTGGTAACCAGTTAGATAGCAGTTTAGAAAAAGGAAAACAAAAATGTTGCATTTGCCAACTAGGAATTTTGCTCTTTTTTTTTTTTTTTTTGGTCAACTGCATGGAAAAATATTACAACAATTATATTTAATTTCATAACTCCTCTGTGTTCTAGTCATTTGCAAATTATAGATAAAGGATGGTCGGCAAGTATGTTCTGGCTACAGTGAAATAAGGCATTTGGGTATAAATCTGCAAGAGCTAGCATAGTAGAGGGGTGATTTGAGAAGATTTTTTTTTTTAAATGAAATAGAGTTTTAGTACTTACAGCTGTCCTCTTCTTCAGTAATACATTTCACAACATAACAGGCATAGATGAAGCCCGCCAGCTGAAACAGAATGTAAAAGCATTAGATCTAAAGCAAATATGATAGAAAGGAGAAGTTGTTTTAAAATAAACACCAGAAACAGCAGAAATTACAAACTTCACCAGACGGTGTTTGATGGGGCAACAATAATTCTTTACAACAATTCTTTGCTTCTAATAATGAGTGAATTTCCTTATTTTCTGTGATTCTTTTGGAAGCAGAGTGTTTTTTCCTCAAATTAAAAAAATCAATAAAATTACAATTTAATTAATTAAAATATACTTTGCTTCTTTTTAATTATTGAAAACCAAACCCTATGCAGATCGGTGATTGGAAGGAATTTAGCAAATTGAATGTTATATGTTTATGTCAAAACCATATTTGTTTGCTAGCAAAATGCCCTCTAGCAGAATTCTCTCTCTCCTTTCCTTTTTTTTTTTTTCTCATTTTAGCAGAACTTTGCCAACTAAATCTAGCATTGATTCAGTGCCCTTGCAAACTTGTAAAGGTTTTATAGAGACATTTTATCACTTTAAATGAGGGTTGTGGACCTGGCACTGGTTGAGTTCATGTGTCTGCAGCAAGCCCTGAGCCTTGAGAATACCTAGTGCATCATCCCTGGATAAATCTATATATGCTTGCATCAGTGGCTCACGTTGCACCTCGCGAACATGAATCTTGTTCCATGCAATCCTCTCCTCAGAACAAGCCCCAAAGTGGGTTAAAACCACAAACAAAGTAACTAGAAGAAAATGTAGATGCCGGTGTGCTGCTGGAGTACCATCATAGATTGTTTATCTTACATTGTAATTAAAAAAAAAAAAAAAAGAAAGAAATTAATGGCCAATATCACACATGACCATGCCCATCATGTAAATCCTCTGCTAGTCCTTCTACCAAATTCTGTTTGTCGTGCCTAAGAAGATGTGCTCATATTGGAAGCAATAAAGCAAATACTGCAACAGCTCTCCAACAGTTATCTGCTGCTCCTGTGTTTTATATGGTTTCCCTACATAAAGATTTGAAAAGTTTTGTGGCTGCAAACCAACCATTTTCCATCCTTTGAGTTGCAAACCCAGATGTCACCTTTAGGAATTCTTCTTGTATTTGGATAATAAAAACATCTAAAGTCTCTCCATGTGCATGGTGCAAGAAAACTTAATTTCTGGATGAGGGAGATTATGACCTCAATTTCAGAATAACTAATCAGAACATCAGACAGTAAACTGAGGAATCTGAGAAAAGACCACATAATCTTGTGAATTGGTAAATTGCACTGGTTAGTTCAATTATACAACCATATGAACCAATGTGCATCTGCAAAACATTGTAGTGTTCTGGGTTAGGGTCCTTAATGTAAACTGTATATATGAAATACAAGCAAAACTGTTCTGCTTCCTCATATCTCCATCTTGGAAGCAGTGATTGTGTAGAAAACCTTCCATATGTACAGACTCTAGTTTCTAACATCTGTAAGTGTGAGCAAGGGAGGAAGGAGAGGAAGAGGAACAAGAGGTCAGCCTAAAGATTTTTGTGAAGAGGTCAACACTTGATTTGGTGCTCACACTGCCTAGATGTTGTATACTAGCTGCTTAAGTTCCCATTGCGAGCCCGGAAGCTGCATTGCAACAGAACTAAATCATTAATTTTGTCATTTATTATAAATCTGCTTTATAGTGCTGCTGGGAAGATTTTACACCTGGGAAGAATGAAATATTCACTGCCGGACACAAAGAACGCACTGTACCAAGAGCATCAGCATTCAGCTAATATCAGCATTTCATCTCTGTTTTATTGTATCACTCTTTCCTTCGGTTTCTTGGCTACAAGACAGAGGGCTAATTTACTTCACTGAGTTATGCCCTGCATAACCCTATTGACTTCAGTGACATTACATGCGGTTTAATTCAGCAAAGAATTAGGCCCAGAAAGGTTATTCATAAATGATTCCATTCTCAGATGTGAACCTTAGCTTAATAGTTTCTCTGTTCTCTTTTTACAGACCATCAGATCCAAGTTAGCTGAATAGTTACATCTCTGGCAGGCGACCACACTGGTAAAGCTCTTCTTTTAATACAATTCAGCATTTCACTTTCTGCTAAAACACCACAGGTTTTTCTGTCTTTAACGAAATTCTTCTCACAAAACACAGTAAACAAGCTTTATCGCAAACTGTGCTTACTACCGATCTTTTAATTGTATTCAGTTGCATCCCTTAAGTATCTAGGGAACTCCTTTGATATATAAGTAAATCCTACAGCATTTCGTCAGATGAGCTTGCCGATTAAGAGTGCCTTAAAGACAGAAATTGTTCTGTTCTAAATACAAATGGAAGCTTTTTTTTTCCTAAAAGAAAATGAAAATTCATTTCTCACAGTCATCCAATGCTTTGCTTGATACACATAATAATTATGTTTTTTTTTAACATCCTTTAACATTCTATTAGCTTTTTTTATTTATTTTTTTTAACAAGTAACTTAGCAATTCTGATCCAGTGATAGATCCATTCATGGATAGATAGATGAATTCTGATCCATTCAAGTGATAGACATTCAAGTCTTACTTTTTAATTAAGTTAGCAATAAAGGGCATTCTCTGAGACCTAAGGCTCAGAGCTGACTGTGTTGGTTTTTACTTTGAACATACTCAAAGACCTGAGCTCACTGTGACTATAGATACCAATGGGATGGAGACTAGACCATGGTGTACTCAGGGCAAGCTCGTCTACGCATACAGCTGAGCTTTCTTGGGGGCACAGGCAGCTAAAACAATAGTTAATTAATAAATTTCCACAAGGATGAATTTGCCTCATTAATTACAAGTACAAAGGGCGTTACTTTGACCTTGYTTCTCTCCATATTCACTCTGCAATGTACACACACATATACATATATTTATGTGTTTATGTGTTTATRTAAATATAATAAATTCCAAACTAAATACTCCACTGAACATACTTCTCCCTATGGAGAAGGAGGTGGGAAAACAAATGACAGAGGTTAGTCACATGGCTTAACAGCTTAATATATTTCTGGAGAGTTCTCAAACACACAGTGCTGAGTGCAGTACAGGAACTGCAAGAACAGAATCTTCCTAGTTCGGGAGGCTTTTGGTTTTTTTTTTTTCTGTGAGGAGGAATGGAATGAGTCCTTTAGAGGCAATAAAGAAAATGTGCTGACTGTCTCAGAGAATTAATTTGGAACTATGAAGAATTGTGTGGAAACTCCTTGCTTTATATCCNTTTTTTTTTTTTTTTTTTTTTTTTTTCCTTTTCATTAACCTAGTTTTCTTTTATAAACCACGCTAGGATAAAAACCTAAGTGTGATGAACACAAAATCTGATCTGGATCACAGAATCATCCAAATTAGATGTCTACATCTGTCTCTACAATTAAAACAATCCTGTACTGTGGGTCTGCAGGACAGAAGGAAGTGCTAACACTCCTGTTCATTTMTATATAGGGTGATTACTGAACACATGTTTTCATGAGCTGCATTTTCTGCTGCTTAAGAAAAACAGGTCTCCAGTATATTCACATGAGTGTAAATAAACACTGCTCTTTTTAAAAGTTACACATTGCCCATCACTCTACTAGCTTTCATAGTGTTAATTTCATGGCATCTGCTGTTCATTTACATACAAGAGAGTAATTATATGGTGATCTCAAACACTTCTGTTAAAAAAAATCACCTTGATAAAACAACTGTTTCTTCAGCAAAGGAAAAAAAACCCAAAAGCCTAAAATAAATCAGTATTAAAGCAGCATAAATAAATAGATGGCAATAAGATTAATTATGGAATTTCATTAATGCATCTTATTCCATTATTGTGGCTATATTGGGTAAAAGAAAAACGTTGACAGAATATTCCATGCCCTAGAAAGCACCAACCTGTTAAACTGACAGTGAGTCTTATGTGATGCTGAGTTTTCTGTGAGTGTACTTCCAGAGTGGCCCAAAATGTCATGTGTTGGGATCAAATTTAATCAGAATGCATATTGATCAAAATCCTGTCTTGCTATTTTTTATCACTCCTTTTATGAAGATAAATGTTTTCAYACACTGCAAATGGCATCAAATCTGAGAAAAAGCTATTATATGAAAACCCATAATTCCTGGTCCTCCATCTTTTCCTCTTTTAAAGCARTATCTGGATAGATAAATATTAGGGGTTATCTTCATTAAGCTGGACAGCTGAAACAGAAGAATGACAACAGTGAAGAAACAAAAAATTAAAAGTAGGTAAGACCCGAGTGAGGAAAGGTGATGAGGAGAAGGCTTTAAAGATGAAAATGAATGATTTAAGGGTTGTAGAAATAGCCCAGRGTCTTGGCTTCACTGAATATTTTTTAGTATATTTTTCTGTAGCTGTTTTTTTATCAGGAGAAGGAGACAYGAAACTTGATAAAACACAAACCCACAACATTTTCCTATTGACAGATATTACACTGTCCACTGAAACAGCTAATGCTGAAGCGTATTAATGTATTTTTCATGACTAAGTTTTTCAGATCCCAAAGCTTTTTCAGGTTCCCATGAACCGTATGCTTGAAGCTCTTCACAAATACTGGGACAGTTCAGGTAGTAATAATGGACCACTACACATCAGGTTAATTAGGTCAGGTTAATTTTGGTTATGGGAAGTTTATGTGGCCAAGCTGTGATGTTACATTTATATCCACATGCAATCTAACTATATTTCTCAAAGAGAAATATAGGAAACTGCACATTTAGAGCCTTTGTAATGTTTTGCCTTTATGGGATGGTATTTTTTTTTTAAATGGAGTTTTGGAGACTGGTAAAATACACACACATATATATATACATACATACATACACACATACATACATACATACATTATTAAGCAAGTGAAGAGCTGGAGAATTATTTCTCAGAAAAATCCTGCTCATTTCTTAGCAGAATAGATGAGACATAGACCTTTCTATCAACATCTGTAGAATTAAATCAGTGTCATGGGGGTTCTAAAGCTGCCCCCTGCAAAAACCCTTTCAAGCATGATTTCACTGCCTGCAGCAGTACAGCCTCAGTGAGAGAAGATCATTGCTAGAGTTTAATATAAAACTCAAACCATGTGCCATGGAAACTGCTCCACTGAGGCACATTTTTATTTACACTTACATTTACCATTGTGAGAATTCTGTCATTCCTCCAAGTTTAACTACCTTTTATCACAACAGGAGCACTCAAAAAACAGATCAGAATCCTGATGGGCAATGGGGACTGTGTGGCTTTAGGGCCATTTATATATATATACATATGTATATGTATATGTATATATAATTATCTCTGTGTTATCTAAAAGGAATTATTCATTACCATGGCCAAGTAGCTTTTCTCTGTGAAATAAAATAATATTAAAAGAATACCATGTTAAATTACCATGTCCACAATAATACCTAGTAGACAAAAATAGAATTTTAAAGAAAATGACAGAATCTGATTTTTTAACCTATATAATTGTCAGATTCTTCTCCTTTCCTTTTTTAAGCTGCAAACTGACCCAGAGGCCTTTGATCTGTTATTTTTTTCCAGTGAGTACAATAAAATAAGAATCATAAATACAGATAAATCCAGACACATTGGAAAACAGAAGTGTGATAAAAATTGCACTATTCTAACATTGCGCTGTAATCTTTTTTATATCAGCTATCTAGAAGGTGCTTAGCATAAAGTCTCTCTTTATTTCTCAGTGGACCATTCAATTTTCTTGAGATTTCATTTTTGTATAAGCATGTGAAGATCATCATGAAGACCTGCTAGAATGTTTTTGTTTGAAATGCTGCTGGGAGTTTGAAAACGGTTCTGTTTTGTTCAGGGCAACCATTCCCTTAGCGTCTTTCCCGGCAAGCTTTTTCTCCTGATGAATTGAAGAGACCACGGGGGCACTGAAAATCACAGCTCTACAGCTTGTCAGATAAGAGCTGTGCAAACCTTTAACAGCAGTAGAAAGCGAGCGATACTTACCTGTTTTGAAGCTGTACCACAGACACTCAGGTTGACCCAAATTTCCTGAAAGTTTAGGAAGACTTTTCTGCCGATTTGACCTAAAACTTTCTATAAATCTTCCCTCTTCCTAGGCATTTCAGTGTGATTTATGCTTTTGATAACCACATGATAGTTGGCGCTTTCCCATGATTTCATCTCACAGCTAAAGAGAAGGATGTACTTTGTGCTGTTTCAAACACCAGGCAAAATGCAGGGGTTACCAGCTTGTGTGAAATGAAAGCGGGGATCATTTACCACTGACCTCTATGYTAACTGAGCTGCAGAGCGTCTTGCAGATCCAGGGACACCTGGGCTTTTGCTGGATGCCCTTGGGAAGCTAAAGGAGGCATGTGTGGGGAGGCACAGTGTGCAGACCCATGCCAATGCCCAGGTGACAGCCTAGAACGACGATAGTACCCAAAGCCAGGAGCAAATCCCCTAGCTGCTGCTGCAGGCTGCTCCTGGGTGCAGCTCAAATGCGCACTGCTCAATGCAAGGTGAATGCATTAATATTGAAAAAGAAAACCAAAAACAACAACAAAAAACACATTATACAAAACATGAAAAATCTCTTTTCCACTTCTGTGGAACTATCTCCACCTTACCTTTTATCACTTCATTAGGGTTAAAGGATATGTTTGACTCCCTATTTTTGTTAATTCCTTCCATACTAAGGGTATGAAAACTGAAAAAGCCTATTGCTCCCATTTCCTCTTGCCATATCTCTCTGAAACCCAGCCTGCCACTGTGAGGACATAGCTGTGATTGTGCAGGGGTCAAGAGTGTGCAGTGACTGCTGTTCGCATCAAAGGGATTTAGCCATTAGGGCTGTGTAGATTGGGAAAAATCATCCCATTTATTTTTAAAACAAGGTTAGCTGCCTCTATTCACCCAGCAACAGCAAAACAACAAAACAGAGAGTGAAGCTAAGGGAAAAAAAAAAAAAAAAAACTCAGGTAAAAGACTTTGTAATGCTTATCACCCTGGTCAGCTTGCTATTAATAGGAATGGATTATTAAAGGCAGAGTCCATATGTGTCTGTATATGGGTTCTGCTCTGAAGCTTTTATAGTAAGGCAAYTTTCATGGAAAAAAAACCTTTGACCCTTTCCCTCCTCTCTTTTGGGAATGCTCTGGGATGGTTTAATCATCTGGCTTTGGTATCTGACTGTCTTTGGCAGCTGTAGCTTTTCTTATCATTATGTCTCAGTGTGTGTCACCTTTTCCAGACAGCTATAGGATTAGGATAAGAAAAATTGGTTCTTTATGCTGCAGATCTAACAAAGACACAGACTGCTTGCAGTCCACCAAATGARTGCCTAGCGTTTTAAATTGAACAGCATTAGATGAAACAGTTGATTATCAATGCTACTCACTCTTTGGAGGGGCAGTAGAAAAAAAAAATCTGCATATCTAATGTTTGTGCAGATTGCATTGGGAGAAATATTTTGACGGTACAAGAGAATTCTGAGTTCTTGATAAACAAACATATACAAGGGCTTATGTTCTGTGAAAAAACCCTCCATGTTGAGGCACCCATATGGTAAATGAACCTCGATGACATGACTGTGATAACGGCCCTCAGATGCTGGAAACAGAAGCATTTGGAGGAATCATAGAATTAGAGAATCCTTAAGGTTGGAAGGGACCTCTAGAGATCATCTAGTCCAACCCCCCTGCACACACAGGCACACCTAGAGCATGTGGCACAGGGCTGCATCCAAGCGGGTTTTGAAGATCTCCAGAGAAGGAGACTCCACAACCTCTTTTGGCAGCCTGTTCCAGTGCTCTGTCACCCTCACTGTTAAGAAATTTTTCCTTAAGTTCCCACAGAAATGAGAATGCCTTGAGTTGCTGCAGAAAGGAGAGTGAGTAGAGGATGAGAGGGGGAGTTTTGTGCCGCTCTGCCACTTTCTCAGGATCGTAGCCCAGCATGAAACCTGTCTAGAGTAAAGGTTTGGTAAGGAAGCAAAGACAATGCACTTTTCTTCGCCATTGTATGTTAGATTAAGCTTGAATAATCCACATAGATAGCAAGTGACTGAACATTTTATCAGAGGTGAGAGAAACTTTCYAGGAAAAACTCTTGAGTCTTTTCCTGTGATGCTATCCATTTTTACTGTGATGAATTGTTGCTTATTTGAAGGCTCTGATGGCAGTTGCGAGATAGGAAACTCCATGGGTACATAGCAGCCTTCCGTATTGCATTGGCCTCAGGGTGATGGTCATGGTGCAACAGCCTAATATTGCTCTGATCAAAGAGTTTCCATGATGGGTGGCTTTGTATTGATGTACTGTATTCAAAGTGCACTGCTCAGCTGCAGCAACTCTCCAGCAACCAGAACAGTCAAGTTCATTAACTTGGAAGAAAACCAAATAAGGCATATATTGCCATACATAGGAAAAGCTGTAGGAGGGGGTGATCCAGATGAAGAGGTATTTAATTGCTAGAACCCAGCTATCGACTGGTTATTAAAATACAAGAATACACTTGAGCCAAGTGAGAACTTTAGAGTTGTTACTCTATAGGGAACAGTAGAGGGAACTACAGGGAACAACTACAGCTGTTACAGGGATGCAGACCAATTTCTCTGACAGGGCCTCCAGCAACAGAGCTGACAGGGAAATGACTAAGGCAGGGGGAAGATCTGCAGGTTCCCTGACATGATATCCTCTCTGTCTGATAACTGGAAAGTGCAGATCAGGAAAGAGGGAACTGATTTTAACCAAATAGCTCCTTCAAGCCTTGCATAAGAAAAGAGAAGTACATAACTGAAAATTCAAAGCAGTCTACATGGTGGCTGGAGGGGGACTCCACAGCACGGCATCTCCCTAGGATTCATACATCTGCCCAATGCCCTGCTTAGCATAAACATTTTGCTCCAGATGCACAATATAACAGTATTAAGTGTCAGTGGGGGTTCAAGGTCAATAAAACTTCTTCCTGTGGCATCTAATGTTTAAAGTAACTGAACTCAGCTCATGTTTCTATGCTACTTTTCCTCACAGCATTAGCCTACTGCAAGCCTTTTTCACCTTTGTAATCTATAATAAAAGATATATTTCAGTGCTACCTTTTCCATTCAGCAAAATCAGCTAAGCAGGGTTCAAAAATCAAATGCTAAAGCCCTTTATGAAACCTGCCTTGCAAAAAGAGAACTACTGGAGAGTTTAAAGGAATATCACACCATGCAGCTGAGCCTGGTAYGAAAAGAGATTACCCTCTAGAGTCTCTGAAGGAAAGGACAATTTGAAATCCATGGCCAAAGGCACCTTTCCCTTTATATTCCTTCTGGTGGAGGGCAGGAGATCACTTCCTTATTTATTCGGCATGGCAAATAGAGATCTCATTAGCCTGAAATGGCAATAGTTTAATGATTAGGATCTCACTTGCACCCTGGGAGTGAAASAAGACATATGAATAAATTCTCCAATATGTGTAATGAAAAAAACGTGATYCCTTTAGCTGAAGACTCCAGTAACATCCTATCATATTAAGTATTTTGGGGGAATGACAAATAATAAAGCGGGAACATTCTCGGAAAGGCCACGTCCTTAGAATCTGCGCCTCTTTTCAGAGAGTTAAATGGATGAGTTATATCTAACAGTTTATGAACCTTGTTAATATAATGCAATACCTGGGAGTGTGCCAGCCACAGTGATCAAGGGAGTCTAAATTAGACCTCTGCCATCAGCAGACATCAGATACCTATTTAAAATTAAATGTTTCAACTGAACCAGTCTCTTCTCTTGTTATCCACTAACTCAGTGATCTCCAGCTTGAAGCTCTGAAGCTCCATGTGGCTCTCAGTAGCCAGCACACATCTCTCTCTTAGCTTCAGTAAGAGTCTATTTAACATGCTGATGCAGAAGTTGCTCTGGTAGGAAGAGCACAAGTGGCAGCAGTATTTTGACACGTTAGTCTCTCAAGAAAAATGTGAATTTTCTTTTCTTTGAACCCACAAGTGGTGAAGGCCACAGCTCTGTCATCTCGTCCATGCAGAGCACACTTGGGGCCAGGGCGACCTCTGACAATCCAGCCAGCACCAGATTGTCAAGTCTCAGCCCCTTCAGGAGAGCATAAGGAAAGGTGAGGGGAAGCTTCTGTACCAGCAGAGAAAGACAATTTCTATTCAGCCTCCACACTGGTATTAGATTGAATGAAGAGAGAGGAAAGGCTATGGCCTTTTCCTTCAACCCTGGCATCAACACCCACCATAGCCACCATGCTGGTACAGCAGCTGTGTTCCTTCATTGTCCCTGGAAATGTTATATCTTTATCTTTGCCTCCTGAAGCTCCCACCTATGTGATGCAGGGGCATGATGCTCCCTAACACAGACTTCAAAACAGTGCAATCAAGATTATCTTTTCTTTATTTTCTCTTTTGTTCTTTCTGAGTGCCATTTAAAACATATGTACAGTGGGGATAATAATGCCAGTTGCACTAGGGGCAGTATGAAGTTTCGTTCCTTACTGTGACATTTGCTTTGAGATCCTGGATAGAACGTATTAGAAATGCTACAGCTAGGTATTCAGTTCTATTTTTTTTATTAATCAATTACATTAGAGTACTCTATGAAGAATGACAGCAATGTTAATGCTTTTTATCTAATATTGTTTATATTTAATTTTGTCTGTATTTGTATTGTAAATGTTAACATTGTCAATCCTTTGTAATTCTCAGACTCAGCTCTGGCAGAGATTAGATAGTGATTTGGTGTTCTTAACAAGAACAGATGCACTAGCTCTTTGAAAAATGGAAAGCAATATTAACTCCTATTGAGGGTCAGAGAAGAAAGAGTTCTTAGATGTTTGGTGTTCCTACATCACCAATTCAGTGCTAAAATTGAGAAACCTTATTTTTTCTGGTTCTACTGCTTTTGCAGAATGAAGAGGAGAAAGGACAATTTAATTGGCAAGACATGAGAGAATGCAAAGTGACACTGTGCAGTAAGATCCAAGTCACACAGCCATCCCTGAAGACAACTGAGCTGTACAGCTGCATTGCAACACCAAACATAGCGTAAAGCCAAGACACAGCATGCTCCATGAGATTTCCTCCTTGGTTTATTAAGTATGAACAGAAAGTGGGAATAGTTCTATTAATAACTTTATAACTATAACTTAATAACTTTAATAACTACAAGTTAGAGGGAAATGAAAAGCGAAATTTAGGGAAATGGTACATAGAGACTGAATTAGATCTCTCAGAAGTAGCAGCAAAAATTTCTGTTGTCACTATTCAGTCCAACTACATCTCCAACACATTATATTTGAGAATATAATTTGACATTATATTTGAATTCCTGATGCTAGACAGGAGCAAGGAACATTGTGTCTGTTAGGAAGCATCAGGAGGATGTTCCGAAGGAAGATGAAACACCTTAATTGCAGTATAAAGCACCAGGGAGCTGCTTGGATTAAAATGAAACAGCACCTGAAGGCATAAAAGAGGTCCAGGAAGGTTGTTGACAACACAGAAGGGAAAAAAGACCAGGTGCTTAGGTGAACACATGCACACAAACCTATCTTTCACTTCCCATGGATGCMCTGATATATATCATCTACTCTGAATAAGATTGTCCTGAGGTTTTAGCAACTGTTTGTTACATTTCCTTCAATCACGGACACTTTAAATTGTCTAATACCATGCAACAGATGTTGTAGCTTGGCCTGTCTTTAGCTTTCATAGAATCACAGAATGGTTGAGGTTGGAAGGGACCTCTAGAGATCATCTTGTCCAACCTTCCTGCTCAAGCAGGGACACCTGCACAGGGTGACATCCAGGAGGGTTTGGAAGGTCTCCAGAGAAGGAGACTCCACAGCCTTCCTTGGCAGCCTGTTCCAGGGCTCTGTCACCCTCACAGTGAAGAAGTTCTTTCTCACATGCAGATGGAACTTCCTGTGTTTCAACTTATAACCATTTCCCCTTGTCCTATCGCTGGCCACAAATGAGAAGAGCTTGGCCACTTCCTCCCTACATTCCCTTTTCATGTACTTATACATGTTAATCATATCCCCTCTTAGCCTTCTCTTCTCCAAGCTGAACAGGCCYAACTCACTCAGTTTCTCCTCACAGGAGAGATGTTCCATTCCCTTAATCATCTTTGTCGCCCTCCGCTGGACCCTCTCTAGAAGCTCCACATCCCTCTTATACTGGGGAGTCCAGAACTGCACACAGTACTCCAGGTGCGGCCTCACCAGAGCTGAGTAGAGGGACAGGATCCCCTCCCTTGACCTGCTGGCAACACTCCTCCTGATGCAGGCCAGGATCCCATTGGCCTTCTTGGCCACCAGGGCACACTGCTCACTCATGGTTAACTTGGTGTCAACYGGGACTCCCAGGTCCCTCTCCGTGGAGCTGCTCTGCAGCAGGTCAACTCCTAATCTGTACTGRTGCCYSGGGTTATTCCTTCCCAGGTGCAGGACCCTGCACTTGTCCTTGTTGAACCTCATGAGGTTCCTCTCTGCCCAACTCTCCAGCCTGTCCAGATCCCTCTGAATGGCAGCACAAAATGTCTAGTTTGGTAGAGCATGAAGGCATTCTGCTACATCAGATTTCATGGGCTAGCCTGTGGAGTTAGTTAATTTGAATGATTACATGATTATAAGGTCAATAGCTAGGGAGTTACAACATTAATGAACTAGGATAGTGATTGCCCAAACCATCCTCTGTTAAAGGATATGAGAACAATGTGCTGTAAAGCAATCAACTAGTTACGATCCAGAATCCTGGTCTTTCCTTGTGTCATGCCTGTTTGCATAATTTGTGCTACCAAATAGCAAATAATGATGATTTTCTCTTCATCTGAAAAAAAAATACTATATACAGCAACATATAATWCTTAAATTACTTAGCAGTACCAGATAAACATGGGAAGAGCTTTCAGATAGGAGGAGTGAAGACAACTTGACAAACAGTTGGGAATTCTGTACAGAAAAAGCTTTAATTTTTATGACTTTTAGCTAGCAAAGAGCCCTTACCAGCTACTTTGGACTTCTGCCTTTCACAATGACAAGGTGCCAGAGATGATAATTGAAGTAAATATATGTATGCCCTGCTGTTACAAATCAAATCACTGTGAAAAAGTGATTATGCGTTTGTAGGAAGCTAGAGACCCATTTTACCAAATTCTGCTCTGCTATTTAAATGGAAAGCTGAACTAGTTCTTCAACATTTTTACCTAAATAACAAGTGAATGTTAGGCAGCATGGGCAAAATATTTTTATAAAGCAAGCTTAGCTTAGAAGTCCCATTTTGTAAATTGGCTAGGGGACTTAGGAGCTTAATGCAGACATTTAGGTTGACAAGTGTGAAAATAACTTTTGAAAGATGGATTTGAGAGCTCTAGAGCTTTTGACAAACATCTGCTTTTTTTATGAACATTATATAGGTATTTCYCTTGAGATATTCTGGCCTGAGAGCACTGAATGCATTTTGCGTACACAAGCTTACTCAAGAATATTCAATTAAATTATATTTCTTAATAATTCCCTCTAATCAGGTGAATGGCACCCTTGAAATCTTCACTAGTAGGCAAACAATTTTGTCTTACCAACTTCAGCCTGATTATTCTTTTGTTAAATGCTATGTACATCCCTTATTATACCAGTTATTGTAATTCTGAAGATATGCATTAGTATATTGTTTGATCTAAGATTTAAAATAAATCACCTTATTTTACTGAATATATTCTCTTTATAGATGAACTGTACTTTCATAAAGTAATAGATCTGGTTGTATTTTCACTCACGTTTAGTAGTGAACATTAGTAGTAAAATACTAATACTATCTTGTGTTAGTACTTTGTTCTTGAGTATCTTGCTTGAGAAGATTACACAGTTCTTGCGAATGTATTTCATGGCATTAATAGGCAATAAATCACAAATCTGAARAAATGCAAGTCTATAGCATAAACATTGCAATGCTTAAGGTATAGAATATCAGCTATACAATTCCAGTGTGAGACCAGAGATATTGAAGAATAAATGCATAGGTATATAAAATAGAGGAAAATCATTTTTCTTTTCAAACAGTTTTTTTTTTGCCAAGATATATAAAAGATCATAGAAACATTTACTGAACAAAGACTGGATGGACAGTAGGTGTTATTAGAGACAAAAAGTGCAGTTCTCAGGTTTGAAAGATGATTGTGCTACCCAAATAAAATAGATCATTTGCTAGATTGTTTACAAACCACAGTTGACACATGTCTAATAAGAAGGGTTACATTTACCTAAAAAAAAAAAAAAAGAAAGGCAAAACAGATATGTTAATACTACCAATGACAGAGGCTAAATTAAAGTTGAAAATGGCCACAGACTGCAGCTCAGGAATTATTTAGGACATAACACTCTGTTTTCAGAAGGGTCACAGATGATATCTAAATGGTTAGTTAGGCTAAGCTCCTAAGGTCTTGTGGCYTTCATCCCTTCACTTGGATGACCTTGTTAAGGCTAAACATGGATTAGCTTATGTGGCTGGATTACTAGGAAATCAGGGAAGAGGAAGTTTACATGTGCTTAGATTTGTCCTCAGTTTGGTTTTGGAGTGCGGAAGTATTCATACTTGGAAGGGCTCCCTGGTATTCACAGGTTGGAAGCCTGTGGCATGGCTGTGGTCTCATGGGAATGAAGAGYCTCATATCCCCACTTGCAATCCACATGTCATAGAAAGCAGCCCCTGGAATTAGGACAGCAATATTATGTGATCATGTAGAAAAAAGTTTGAAATAAGATCTCTTTCCTGCAAGCTGTGAATGCATTATTGCGTGAGTTTCAAGACTTCCCTCTGATTTCGTGTTTAGTTGATTTATAATGACCTCCATGGTGCTGATCTCTGAATTTTTATTGGAGTGTAGTTGCCTACCTCCAAGGTCAGCAAGTGACAAAAGTTGGGAAAAACAAGCATTGTAGTGCTTTGACAGGCCAAACTTGACAAATGCACATCCTTTTGTGTGTGTGTGTTACATAAAATTTTTGTTAAAACTTGAAAGTTTCTCTGTGACTTGTCTGCACATTAGCTACAATGACACACTTGGAAGTGGGAAAGATATATAGTAAATGCTAATCAAAATAACTCTTCCATTTTCAAAATAACTCTTCCATTTTCAAAAGAATAACCATTCTTCATCTCCTTTCAAGTATTTCATTCTTCCTTAGCCAAAATTAAATGTCTTGGCAGCCATAATTTCTAAATTCATTGAATTAGTTTGACAAAATATTGTATGGCAATTTACCCATGTACACCTTGGCATGAGAGTGGAGATCTTTCTTTCACATTAACTCTGAGACAGCAGTGTGCCCTCGTGGCCAAGAAGGCCAATGGAGGCCTGCATCAGGAGATCTCCTGTCCTACATCAGGAGGAGTGCTGCCAGCAGGTCAAGGGAGGGTATCCTGCCCCTCTACTCAGCTGTGGTGAGGCCGCATCTGGAGTGTTGGGTGCAGTTGTGGGCTGCTCAGTATTAGAGGGATGTGGGCACCCTTCCAGAGAGGGTCCAGTGGAGGGCAACAAAGATAAATAAGGGACTGGAACATCTATCATATGAAGGAAGAYTAAGTGAGCTTGGCCTCTTTTCTCTGGAGAAGAGAAGGCTGAGAGGGGATCTTATTAACATGTATAAATACCTGAAGGGTGAATGTAAGGAAGAAGGGGCCAAACTCTTCTCRGTGGTGGCCAGTGACAGGACAAGTGGCAATGGGTGCAAGCGGCAACACAGGAAGTTCCATCTGCACGTGAGGAAGAACTTCACTCTGAGGGTGACAGAGCCTTGGAACAGGCTGCCCAGGGAGGTTGTGGAGTCTCTTTCTGTGGAGATCTTCCACACCTGCCTGCATGTGACCATGTGCCACATGCTCTAGGCGTCCCTGCTTGAGCAGGAAGGGTTGGACAAGATGATCTCTAAAGGCCCCTTCAAGCCTCAACCATTCTGTGCTTTTCCTCTGCTGTTAAAGTAGCACAGTTGCAAAGGGAGGTGGCTGTTTCTGAGCCTGGAAAGTCTGGATGTCTCATTAAAATTTTGTGTAATATCTGTCAAAGACAATCCCACACAAAGATGTCAGATTTTGTGCTTAATTTGTGCATGATTAGCAGGTGATGTCTCTGAATTTGATCCCGCATTTCATGTAAAATGCAGCATGGTGGAAGACATTAAACAATTGGACAGAAAACAGCTGAGAACCCCACCTTTTATTCAGAGTGATGTTATTAGGATGATTAGTGAACGTATCTATTTTATCTGGAGAACTGTGTAAAGAGAGTGCTTTGGAAACTTGCATTGCTCACCTTGTTCACACAATCAGGCTATCTCATTCAGTTTCAACTAAGAAATTTTATTAATGAGTTCATATCAATTTATGTGATTTGAATTTGACAGTCATTCTGACACTTTTTTTGTCTTCTTTTGGAGTCATCCTTTCAATATCCTTTTTAGCCTTCTTTTCTTTTTCAGTCTTTATATTTCTGTACCAAATATGAAGGCCCTGGTTATGGCATATTTTTGTCTTCATTCTTTTACTGAATTTCTTGAGGCAGTAAATAAATAGTATGGTCATTTTCACCGACCTTGGTGCTGTTCCAGTGAGGTACAATTTTTCATTATTGACATTCTTCTCTGATAACAATGTTTTTCCAGCCTGTGTAGGGTCCTTACTTGTAGTTTTCAGACTCAAGCCTTTTGAATGTCTTCATCATTTATGACTTCTTCATAACGATTCCAATAGATGCTATCCTGGGGAGCGTTTGTATTCTAATATAATGTCTCTTGTCTTCCATGGGTCACCCACTCTCTTTTCTACTATCAAGCAATGTAAAATCAGATAATGAATTGCTATTTCTAATTCAGTGGATACTAAATTCTGGTACTATTTCCATCAGCTGCATATGTTTATCCCATCAGCTACTCTCTCAGAAAACACATGTTGCAAGACATGACCTGGTCACAACTGTACTGTAATGTATTTGTTGCTAACTTAAAMAAAACGTGCTGTTTTGATGTAATTACTTGGATTGTTATACATGGTAACTTGAAAATACTTTCCAATTCCTTCATCTTTGTGACAAATTATACACCTTTGCAAAATCAGCAAGCCAATATGAAGAAAAGCCCTGTGCTTAATCAGGAATTAACAGAAGAGCAGATGTACAGATGTCTTTTCTAAAAGTCAAATATTCTTCCTTGGCACTTCATTCTCTCTTACCTAGGGGAACAGCTCTGAGAGAAAACTCTGATCTTAGTTTGTGCCCTCAAGCTGCCTTTGTGTAACATTTTTTTTTTCCTAGGAGCTTCTGATATTTTTGCTTCTGGAATTATGAAGATAATTGATGACAGTTATAATTCTGTTCCATTTTGAAACAAATATCTAGTTATTGGTGAGAGACAGGCACCTATGAGAGAACAAGTTATCCCGCGTGTTTCAGGTATTTAAATTAGGACGGTGCCTGCCTAGAAGCACCTGCCTTTCTCCATGATTAGAGAAAAAGTCCAATTATCTAGCTCAAACTTGATGCCTATTTTTAGACGATTGAAGTCACGTGAGTGAAGATAAATTCCATCCTAACAGAATAAAGTAGGAAGTTCAGAGAGTTCTTATGTCAACAACCATCAAAGAACAACTGAAATAGGCAAATTGAACAAATGAAATAGGAACAGGCAAAGACTTAGAGGACTAACACTCCTTCAGAGCAATCTAGATGTCTTGTTATACTGAATACAAGCAAATAAAATGTGTTTGAATTATATAGGCAGGCAGTAAAGTCCATCTTAAAGATGAGGTAGTGATGGAAACACTTTCATAGCACATAACTAGGCCAGTGCTGAGGTTAAATAGATTGTGTGCTCTTTGGTTGTTTCAGGGGGAATTGAGTTTAATTGTGGTTATTATATTTTGTATTAGCAGTACAACTACTACTAAATTTAAAAATATATTAAGTATTCACACTCCAAGAGTGATTTTGAAGAGAGGGAGAAGGTTTATAGAAGAGTCATGAGACTGATTAGAAGACTGATGAGCTCATTAAGTAGGAAGGAGATTAAGCTGGCTAGATAAAAATAAAAAAATAAAAAAATAATAAAAATACCCATACAACTCACAAACTACAGAAAGCAGGAACAGAACAAACCTTTGCTCATGATAAGGTACTGCAATTTCAGATAAATGTCTTGTATATCTCTAGAGCCAATGCTTACATTCAGAAAAGAAAGTTGAAATTAAATTTAAAAAGAATTGTGGTGAAATTTCTATCATGAGATATTCTCAATTCAAGATTAAATACATTTTTAACTTTAATTCAGACAGAATCAGTCCAAGAAATCTCTACAGCCTGTGTTTTGTAGAGGTCCAACCAGGTTTGATAGCATTTTGTTTTGGCTTTTTTTGGATTTGTGACTCTAGCATGGTTCATGCAATGCTGATATAAGAAGTTCAGCACATGGCAATATTGTGGAAGAAAATAACTCTACAAATGGGGAAAAATGAGCACTTTATTTCAGTGGAAGAATAACAGAGAAACCTGAAGTGGTAGTAAAGTATTTGAAGTTAGTATCCAACTGAGATACAGCATAATATACAACTATCTTCAACTGTACTGTGATATCTTGTGCTATTTTCTGCATTAGTAAACTACCTGCAGTGAGGATATTCAGTAATTAGTAGCATGGCACCTATTACACCATTATTACTATTTATATCAGTGTTGAATTAAATCCAGAGAACCAAGGAGAGGTGTAACTAGCTCACTCCAGATCTCAGTTTAATATTTATTTGAGAAGTATGAGGAGAAGTATGATTCATTTCACAAGTTTCAATCCTTCTGTCAAGAATCATTGCATCTGAGGCTCCAGATAGGAGAGAGAAGAGAAAAAAAAAAAAAAAAGAAATAACCTTCTGAGGCACCTATAGGATCCTAAATGCATAGAATTTAAGGAAAGTGAAGGAGACTTGGGAGAAAGGCAAATGCAAGGCTAGAGAATAAGGTAACCTGTCACCTTGACACTTTTTTTCTGCTTCTTTCAGTTTTTTTAAGGAGCATAACATTCTTGATTTCTGTATTCTACAGTGCTGGCAGGAGGTTGCCTAAGGCAAACACAGTTCCCCTCTGCAGCTCACTATATAATCACCAGAGCAGGTACAGATGCTGAAGACTAAGAGCACACCAAGGCTGCACAGCACTGGAAGAGAACTCCCATATCAGCATGTAGTTTCCGTCAAACATATTAGAAATAAGCTATAGAGGCAGCAATGACAAGARTTTGTACAATGACATAAATCAAGCTTCTTATGGAATTGAACCACATCAAGGTGGCAGAGGGATTGCAATGCCTAAAGAACTAGAAACTGTGTATCTCTATAAAATAGAGTACATTTGTGGAACCTGGATATTTAATGAAGGAGAAAAAGATACTCTGGCTAGGTCTATATGGCTAAAAAGAAAAGGGCCAAAGGCTGGTGTTTGGTTCCATGGCTGAATAGAGTGGACTGACTGAGCTGYTCTCCTACAAGTCCCATTTGGTGAGCACCCAGTTCTAAGGCAATAGAGGRACTTCTGCGCCTCCCCTTGCCCCCCCTTTTTTTTTCCTCCAGTTCAAAATCTCTGACACAAGGGCTGTGTCACAGCCCAACAGAGTGAGTGTCTCCTTTCTAGTATCCTGTTGCTGTACTGTAAAATGCTTATGTCATATCAAACCCATCTGGACTTTTCTCATGGCAAAAGTAGCAAGGCAGAGGAGAGATAATAGAAAACATTCTTGCTTGGATGCTGATGTCTACATTGAAGTCTTTGTTATTTGAACTAGAAGCTACTGAGCTCATTACATTTGAGCTATGTAAAATATTCTTGGATGTAAAATTGAGAATATGCATTAAATTTCTTGGGTACAATGAGAGAGTGCAAGTGGATGCTTGACAGTTAAAAAAAATCTGGAGATAACACAGGAAAACTGTATGTAAGCTAGAAGCATCTAAACAGGGAGTGGTCATCCATACAGATTTTTGAGGAGAGGTCTTTGAAAGGAATTATCTCTAGAAGTGTGATGTGCATGTACTGTCATAGAAAGTCACTGTGGGAATACTCCAAAGCAGAACTACAGCATAAGCTAAAAATTAAGTAATGCAGTTTATCTGGACTTCAGTGCTTGATGCATGTGTCTTTGACAGATGCATCCTTTGAGGACACTTGTTTTTAGGCATTTCATTATGATCCAAAGGTTTTCTGACATACTCAAAACATATTGGCAGAATGCATAATTCAGCAAATCTCCACACTTGCAGTAGTATTTACTTCCCACAGACAGCCTTGCTGAGGTTAATGGCCTACTGAACATTAACATAAACTAGCACAAGTATTTACTGCACAATTGGACATGTCTGATAGATCAAGATAGATCAAGATAGATCAAGAGCCTAGTTTCTTTTTCAGTTTTCTACTGACCACATATAAGATCTTCGTTACACCTGTCTGGGGACATATCCTTTCTCTTGGTTAAAACAGCTCATCAGCATTCCCCTTACTCTGTGAGCTCTTCACTCGTTTGTATGTTCTAATAGAAGTTGCTCCCTTATAAACACAAAAATGTATTTTTCATCTTCAGAATAAGCATGCTAGAAGTACCATCATGGCAAACACCGTCCTGCAGCTTCAAGGCACCCATCTTCAGAGTTTCTGAAATTATGGTACACCAACACTGAACATGAATGTTATCTAGACCCTATGTGGTATAGTAACTACTTATGTCAATAATAAAACATAGAGTCTCAGGAACAACTTGTGTAGATACTACCATCAGGATTTTTTGTTTGTTTATTACATATTCTTAACCTTACTGCTTCCACTATGAGAAAAACATACTTCTGTGGATGTGACTCAGGCACTTTATGGCAGCAACACAGTGGACTAGCGAAAATCAAAGCACACACCATATAACCTTCTTGTACATTTTGAAAATATAGATTAAAAGACAAACAAACAAAACTGCCTAATGGAAACTCATAGGCATGTAATCCTCAGTTTTCTAACTCTTTGTCAGAAATGATGAACCTGAATAGTTTTTCTCACATATACATTCAAATCAATGAATAGTTCCACTTTCACAAGAGCCAAGTTAAGTAACTTATTACCTCCACTTTTAAATAGAGATATGGCGTATCTGTATTTAAAGAGAAGGAAGATATACGGAGATTAAAATGGTTTGCCAGGAGATCACTGTATCCTCAGTCTGAATAGCATCTATGGCCACAGGCTTTGATCCTGTCTCAAGAAATGAATTTCTCCATAATCGTAGATACAAATAAACTTTATCCATTAGCAAAATTAGGAAACATTTTTACGTGTCTCCCAACCAACACCTAATTCACCAGAACTGAAGAGAAGGGAGGTCATTTTAAGAGAAATTTGTAGCTTTTTAGAAATATTTCAGAAAAGAGTTCATTTGGCTATAAAGAATTACTAACAAAGCTAAAAGATTTTCTCACGGCACACATATGCACTCAAACTCAAGACAATTCTTACTCCTTCAGGTTTTTAACTTTATTAAGTTTAAGTTTAAATTAACTTTTAAATTTAAGTAATTTTAACTTTATTAACCTGCAGGTTTACTAGTTTATACACTGTGTTCCAAATAGCACCATATAGTTAAAGTTCCTGTAATCACAGATGCTGCAAATTCTATATTTTCTAGAATTTGTAATAGGCACTTCAAGCGCAAAAGAGAATCAAAAAAAACACACACAAAAAAAAAAAAAAAAAAAAAGTCACTTTTCTTGCCTGTTAACAACTGCCTTCTTCCTATCCTCATTCTTTCCATGTTCCAATATTCTCTCCTGATGAGCCTTTTATATCACAGGCATCTCTTCTCCATTTCAATTCTTACTCTTAAAGGCTTTACACAACCCCTCTACACTAAAATGAAAGCATTTAGAAAACACTTGACTTTTTTTTTTAAACACCTACACAGCAGTCTGCACACATAAATTTTTCTTTCACCTTGTCTCAATGCATCACTAGATTTTTTTTCTTTTTCCTTTTTTCTTTTCTCCTTTTCCCTTTTTTTT
>NW_020454350.1:1658563-1733277 GCF_003342845.1 Nothoprocta perdicaria | reverse complement strand
TTTTTTCTTTTTGGTGCTAAGCTGTTCTTTGATAAGGTTCAGCTGGGGAAATCCATTCCTCCCAGGACCCAATCAGGTTTTTACATCAATTAGGCTAATTGACAGAAGGCTTAACAAATTTCTTAATTATGACTGCAAATATGTTCTTGGAAGAAACCTCAAAGCACAAGAGGAGGAAAAAAAAAAAAGAAAAAGAAAAAAGAAAAAAATAGTAACAAAACTCTCTTCTAGTAAAATAAATTTAGAGGCATTTTTAAGGTAAACCACTGTGAAAGGAACATAGTAATGGGCAAGTATTTCATTATGGTTGAAACTGCTGTCTGCCAGGCTATAAATATAAAGATCATCCTATGTCTCATTGGAAGAGGTAAATATCAGAGAGTAAGAGTGACAATAAAGACATATATGAAGACAAAAATAAAAAAGAACCAGAATTATAAAGAACCATAAAACTACAGAAAGCTTTCCTTCATTCTGCAAATTCTTGCTTTTATATAAAGTATCGGATGAATGTATTTTTTGATATTTTCTGGAACAATAGTGTCAATACCTCTTAGTACTGCTAGTGTTCAAGATTTGTCGTCAGTACTAAAACCTACAGTTCTTTTTCTGCTGATTTTATATGACAGCATCTGAAATGATTTATATTGCTTATATTAGCTATCTTACTTTTGTCACATTAGTGACAAATACCACTTATGATGTCAGTAAACATCATAACTAGGTTAAGCATTGAGGCATACGAGAAACAGTTTGCATTATAATATAATTTTCTGTGTTAAACTATAATTCCATCTTTTTTGCTTCAGGTTTTCTAATCTTTTCTAGTCTTTTATCTTTAAAGATTCTAGTCTTTTATATCAATAGAAATGCTTCTAAAATGTAAAGAATTCTTTCTTGTTTCAGTTTCTGTGTCATTTTGCTTCTATTTCCTGTGTGATGCTGTGGGAAAGCAAAAGAGAAAGATGGTTYAATATTCTTCAAAATGACCTAGACAAAAAAAAATATTTTTTGAAGAGGAACCCTGAAGGAGATATTTAACCTGAGTCTTGGCTAGTAAGTCTGAACATCTGGGCACTTTATATACACACGAGTAGTCTATTTATTTATTTATTTATTGAATATATATGCTGCACAAAGAACAAACAACAGTTTGTTGAATAAAAAGTCTGTAGGGAGGAAATGCTTAGAGCAGTGCAGAAGAGTTATATACATAAATCTCTTGGACATATTTTCCATGTATTACATTTAAAACCAATATCCTATTACTTACTACTGCTTTACTGGAGTTGGAATCAGTGTTAAATTGCAGTAGTGCTTTAAAATAAATGGTCCATGTTGCAATTCTTCTGTTTTCGTGCAAATATTAGGGAAGAATGCCATGATGGCTTTAAGTAAATGCATATGGCACACACTGAATCTCATTGTTAAAATGGTATTTCTTTTTCTATCTACATTACAGCTCTTCTCTTTTGCATGATCTTTTCTCTTTAGCATGATCTGACACATGCACCTCAGCTGTACTTTTAGTGGTTTAAAAGCCACAGGAGGCATTTACTACTTTTGAGGTCCTCATTTTGAATGCTGAAGAAGATGTAAATTATGCCTTGATAAATTAACAGCAACATTGTGATGACTGGATTAGGCCAGAGTACAGTCTTACAGTTCTTCTCTCTCTGACTTCTAACTCAGGTGGGAATATTCTGCCCCTTGGAAAGGAATGGGCAGAACGTTGTTTTGGTGACATCCATCCACTCCACTGGTACTATCTCGTGATGTTTTGGGGTTTGTCAGGACAAGACCTAGTTGCTCTGAAATGCACCAAGAGCATGGGGCTATGAGCTTTGCACTACAGGGCACTAGTTGGTGCAGCATTTGCTATGGCTTATTCAGGGCAATTTTAGCTGTGGGGAGCTACAACTCCCCTCTTACTACTGAAAAGAGCTCCAGCCCTCACTGATATGAAGAGAATCTTCCATCTTGTGAATGTCAACCTATTCCTTTGAAAAATGAGGACTCCTCTTCCCTGGTTAGGTTACAGCCTGGGTACTCTTGTCTGGTTTTCTCTTAGCAGCTCTAAAATTTTCCACTATTTGCTCAACATCATATTCAACAGAAAAGCAATACTTTTTGTTCCGGACTTTTGTTTCTTCAGGTTACCTAGCATTATGTTCAAGGATTGAGGGCAGCCATGGTGCACAATCTGTCTGGCAAGTGGTCTCTCCCCAYACCTGCCCTTTGGATCTCTTTGTTGCTCTTGTTCTCCTTGGCTTGGGAGGGCAGAGCAAGCTAGAGACTGACTGTAGGTGCTCCATATATTTTCTCACCCATTGCCTAAGTCCCAGTGCTGACAGGTGATGCATTGTGTCCAAAAGCAATGCAGGAGGCAAAGTAAATAGCTGGAGTAAGCAGTAAACTTCTGGTGAAGCTACAGTATGAACCTAACAAAAAGGCTAGTAACCACTGTACTAAATCCTGTTCCTTCACCTTCTGTGGGCTATTTATTTGCTCTGTTAGTCACATAAGTTTACTTCTTTTCTTTTGCTTGGGAATTATGTGCTGATTACTTCTTGGATCTGTTTTACCTCTCAGGCTTCTAATCTACTTCTAAAAGCTCTTTGGATCATATAAAAATCGAGTGGGAAATACACATACCACCTCTTCCAGCCTGAAGGTAGAGTCAGCTCTGCCTATACTGCTCCTGATGTTTTGCTGAAGGAGAGGGACACTGTCTGAAAAATCTTTCCTAATGGTGATTCCTTAGTTGCCCTAAGTGATCTATTCCAAAGCTTCACTACTCCGACGTTTAGCAGAACTTCTAACCTCTCTCTTCCAAGATGCAATTTAAGCCCACGATTTGTTGCCCTAATAGCTGTGCATTTCAATGGCACTAAGCATGATACTTCTGAGTAAAAAATAAAATATTAGACATAATTAGAAATTTGCTGGTAAAAGCTCAGACTTCCCTGGAGACCTATAGGCTCCCGGCACTCATGGGTTAAGGTATCAGTTGAGCAAAGACAGCAAATGGTTAATCATGCTGTCTAACTCTGGACATCTGGCTTAGATGTTAGCCTTCTCTGCTATATATATGGGGATTTTACATTTTTAAATTGAGGTAGGCTGAATCTCACAAGTCAAGTATTGTAAATAGACCTATTCCACCAAAGCCATCATTTATATGTTCAGTCTCTTTGTAGATTTAACTGCTAAAGCTGGTCCTACAAAAACAGCAGTTATAGTGAAAGCAGCAATAACTGAAATTCATAATGCTTTTTTTTTTTTGTGGAGTAGAAAAATCGTATATGTGCTTCAAAATGATTCCATAGAATAAATTGCACAATAATTCAATGACCCACTGATTGCTGTGGTTTACTAGATTAGATAATGGCATCTGCAAATCTATTAGGTCAAAACAAAACATTTATTTTAGTGAGTTTTATAGATTAAATGAAATACTCCATCTCTGACTTAAGCTGTTCCCTAGTGCAGCAAAGTATATATAGGATTACCTTTACAGCACTGTACTGTCCAGAATTTATCCGGATAGAATATCAGTGTTTGAATCTGCTTAATGATAGACAATATTTTACAATATGTGGCTTGAAACAGATACAATTCTTCCGCTTTTGATTTTCACCAGTGCTATACAACTGATAACAATTAAATCATAGACAAGTGAGACTGCAATCATCCTGATATGCTTCAGCACTTGTAAATTGGTTAGAGCTCAAATAAATGTTCTAGTCTTCAACATTTCTTGAATGTGTTGAAAGTCTAGTTTAATTGTGAGAGTCACTTGTCCTTTACTAAGAAGTAAGTAAAGACTTCTCATAGCCCTCAATAGTACTGGACCTAATTGAACTTGGCTATCTTATGGATGCTTAATGGAAAACRCTTCAACTTTATTCTTTTAGATGGATCACATTTAGAGGCAACTCAAAGATTAAAAGCACAGTGTGAGACTGCCTGTCAGTCTAAAAGCTCTTCTATCCCCGTGACTGTGTTCCCATGTCACTTCTGCAAGCCTAGGAGAGATATCAGTGATGCTTCAGCTTTACATTAGGCTTATTTCTGCGAAATTATTTCAGATAGTTCTGCACTAAAATGATCCTGTGACCCTGCATCAGGGGACAATGTAGTCATTCAAGTCATATTGGCAAAAATTGTTGGCTATGCAGGGATGAGCAGTAGAGTTCAGCAATATTTTCATTCTTGCGTTTTATTTTCAGAATGATACAAATTTGAAATGATTAGTTCATTTGTATGAAACTCTCTGTTCTTTTCAGCTAATTATTTTCTAAAAACATTTCCTGTAGGTATTTTTAAGAGAATATTTTGGTTTTGGCAGTAAATAAAATTATGAATGAAACAAAATCCTTTCCTTTTTCATGACTTTTGCAGGTGGCTAAGAATCAAACATTCATGCAGCTCTGAACATGCTATCTGCTGTTGCAAACATCATCTTGATCTATCCTCTTAAAACTGTATTTTTGTAGACAGTGAGAATGACAGGGAAAGACATTTCTTGGTTTTTTATTCAAACATCCTACATCTCATTGGTTTATTTCCAAAGTGAATGTAAATAATAACTGCAAATGAATATGAATGCACTTGGAAATAAAGCAATATTTGTATATTTAAGTGAATTTGGCAAAATTGTTCTTGCAGGTCTAATAAAATATTTTAGAMAAAGTAGTCTTTTAACATTGCAGCAATTGGAATTTGTGGCTGTTGTTTCTTATTGAGGTAGAGATAATCAGCTGAAGGCAACATAATTTTCCCCCATATTTTTTTTTTTTTATATCAGAGAGAAATTCAAATGCTATTACACCACTAGTTATACAGCTACTATATTGTTTTACTGTTTTTTTTTTCCATCTAAACCTGATAAACAGATAAAAATGAAAATGTTAAACAGCTGAGTATGAAGATACTGGATAAGTTCATAGGGAACTGATCAATAAGTCCCTGCAACAGAGGAAGGGTCAGAGGAGATGGGCAACAGCAAGGCACTCATGATGCTCAGGAATAATGTAGGATGTGACTCATTAACCATAGCTKTAGCATAGAGAACTGATTTTTTCTCAACAAAAATGAAACCAGAGGATGASTTTTGCTTTAGATAAGCTGTATCTGTTGAATGAATCAACTGGTGTAGATATTTTTTTCATGAGTTTGTCAAAAGAGTATGAATGTCTCCCCGATTTAGCCAAAGCACCATGGGGAAAGTTGTGGCTCATCCCAACATAAACATAAAACTTGAACAACTACAAAATAATTTCAAAGACAGCAATGGGCTTTAGCTGGCTTCAACCCATTTATTCATYCCTGGTGATTGGGGATACCCAGCGTTGCGAAGGTATTATACATTATATTATATATATCATAGAGACTGGTAATGGCAATCACATCGGTTTTGTGTTTGACCTGTATATTGTAATTGCTATATTTTGCTAAGTATACACACTTGTATTGTGATTTCAGTATATTGCTCTGATACTTTGCTAAATCAAAAGTCCCATGTAACATCACATAACTTCAAAATAAACTTTTTTTGTTAAACATTCCATTCTCCATGTGGCTGAAATATCTAAAGCAATCTGCTTAGAGAGTACTGACAGGAAAGCATGCAGCATGTATTGATACCATCTTACAGTATTGCCCAAGATGATGAATTATTTTTAAGTACCTTTGTGAACACAAGATTTCATGAAAGCAATCTATGTTTTTCAGTTCCTGGTATTGGCAATGTCTTGTCCTGTTTTCCTTCATTATAAACCAGCTATCATTAGTTTAAGCGTTGATGTGATTACATGATTTGCTTCATTGTTCAACTACTCACAATTTGTTACCCTAGATAATTTCCTCTGTAAACTTCTACTGAGGAAGCATCTAGAGAGTTTTAGACCCTTTGGCTTGGAATGATAAAAATAATAATTTATCAACATGATTCACATTCATTTAGCTCTGAGATAGTGGCATTCTAGCTGTGTCCACAAACATTTTCATCTGTGAGTTTCAAATGGTATAAGAATATCTCACAAAGCCTCTGGACTTCTGTGCTAACCACTCTATTCATGTCAGAAAAGACTTTCACGGAAGGAAAACAAACAAGCAAAACTTGTGATGTTGTTAAGCCAGGAGTTGGCCAAGGTAAATATCCCTTGTGCTATCCAGTCATCAAAAGGATGTGCACTCAAGATATAACTCTTGTAGCTTTATGACTCTTACTGAGCTTCCAATTCTTTTGTGACTTATGCTGGAGGATAACTAACACGGGAATAAGTGTAATTGAAGCATATCTCTATATTTCTATGTTATACTTTAGAAACAGAAAAATGCTGCTGTTCCAGTAGGGCACCCTGTTCAAAGATTAAAGGAAATATTTCTTCAACCTAAGACTCCTTGTAGAATTGACTAGAAACACTTTTTTGAGGGAGGAGGGGGAGACGTCTACATAAATCTATTATAGTATTTCAAGGAGGATTTCAGATTTTATTTAATAGACTAGAGACTAAATGTAAGTTTGTATGTTTGATTATTTGGGGATATGAGGAGGATTCACACGCCTTCCAATTAAAAGCTCTTAAAGAATGTTCAGATGATTTAGTAGTTCATTGACTTGGAAGGTGAAGAGCCCTCTGATGAGATTTAGAAATTTCTCTCTATTATTTTTTACATTGTGAGTGAAGTGGGAGCTACTCCCTGTTTTATTAGCAACTGGAAAGCGGGTATAACTCTATTTAATATCGATGAAAATTGGCATATTTACAGAGCTTGTTAGCCACAATTTGCTTTGTTGAAATAAGGATAGCATTGGCAATAGGGGAATTTCTTAAATATATATAAATACATATATTTGTGCTCCAAATGACAGTGCRGCTGAAAGAGTATAATTTTCTGAGACTGAATTTCTCAGTGTTAGAAAAGCATTTCTGTCTGGTGAATAAAAAGCACAAATGGCAGTTTCTCCACTCTGCTGTGCCAGTGGCTCTTTAACTATTGGCACATCAGAAAAAGTCTCTTATAGCTTCTTTGATGATTTGGATATAAACATGCTATCAGCTAGATCCCAGTCGTATTACTGAATATGAAGGGAACAAGTACSTACATCAGCTGTCAGGTGGTATATATCCATACACTGGACTAAATTGTTAAGGAATGAATAACTTTGATTTGAAAAAAAAAATGAATAGTAATTTACCACAGATTGCATTAACTAAATTGATGTCAAAATTASCTTAGAAACTGTTCTTCCCTCCATCTGAAGTCCTTCAAATTCATAGGCATTCCATTATAAATGTTAGGATTCTATAGTTTTTTCTTTCTTGCTCAGACTAGCAACTACTTGCAAGGTTGGCAGTTGTTTTCTGGTCTTGCATTAACTGCAAGTGCCTTTTAGAACAGACATATCTAGGAAAAACTTTTTGTACTGCTGAATACAGCAAGCCTTAATATTTAATAATTCAGTCACCTCCCATGGGAAATCAATGAGCAGTGGCAAGACGAAAGCAAGGGAGGAGAGTCAGATCAAGATTTTTTTATTTGTAAGCTGAACAAAACCAAAACAAGGCCAGCTCACAGTTTACCACTATGTGGTACATGTCTCATTAAATAAAGAACAGATATAAGATACAATAAAATACATCTAGCAAATTGAAAATGGGCATCATACAGAAATCACAGCAGTGTGGATTCAGATTTTTAAAGAACAAAGCAAATCAGCTTATTTGAAACTTGTAATTTCTTGCATCTCATTGGTTCCAAAAAAAATCAAAAAAAAAAAAAAGAGAACCATGAACAAGATCTGGAGTATAAATTGATGTTGTGATACCATTGGAGCTTTGCTCCTGGGGTTTATTATAAGGCTCCCAGAATCCCTTGATGTACTTTCATTCTTGTAATTCACATTATTTACCTATCGTTTAAGACTCTCCATAATTTGTGCTGTCATGTATTGTTGCGTATTATGTCACTATGCTACCACAGGGATTTGATCAGTGGCTGAGCTGCTTTAACTCAATTAAGTACCCTTGACAAACTGTGTGATGCTCTAAGTTTCACAGAATTATTTTTAACTGTGACAAGATGACACATTATTGTCTCTTGACTGCTAACCTAGATTGGATGATATCGACTGATAGAGGAGGCTATCTTGGCTGATAGGTGTATGTAGCAGTAACTGAGAATGCATCATGCTATTAAGCTCCAACAATTGCTTTACTGCTGTTATAAATGTCAGCTCTAACCTACTATAAAAAAATCTTCACAGCAGGGCTCCAACTCACACCTCTTTGGACATTAAGTCTTATCTTACCAGCAGACTGGATATTCTGAAATATGTACAGAACTGAGGGAGTCGGAGTTTCTTCTCAGTAAATCTTACTGAGCCTGTTTTGCTTACAGTTTAGACAGGAGTTGAGGTCTATCTCACAGCCCTGAAAACTGCACATGGACTGCAGATTTACATTGCTTTTACAGAGGCTGCATTTAGCTATTAGCTGTACAATTCAATGAACATAAATTCTGGGAGATGCCTATGTCTTCTGCAACTCACATTTTTGTTCTGGCTCTTCAGTGGACATGACCCATTTTCTGGCTCTTCTCATAAATGTGATGGTATGCTTAAAAGTTTTGAGTATGGAGGTGTTCCCTTAATATATTGTAATACTCTTAATGTATTGAGACTGGCAGCACAGAGGGACTACGAAACCACTTCAGCCCATGCCAGAGGATGCTTCCTTTGGTTGTTGGATGGATGGTTGTCCTTGTCCTCACCTGCTGCTGCAGCCCTGAGAGTTGTTGCTGGGGGCCATGCTCTCCAAGCCTGTTCTTGGCTGTGCCTGCTCCAGCCAACTAGGAGTTTTACATACATAGGGTGTAATTTTACATACATCGGGTGTCTGTCTTCTCAACTGCTTTTGGTCAGTTGCCATTTCAAGTTCCAATGAAAATTTTTCTTTTTGAACAGAAATTTTGAGAAGGAAATATCTTTGAAATGTCCCTCTTCAAGAATTACAAATGCTAACTCAAATTCAATGCTCTTATCTCCTCCAGCCCCAGTTTTTGGGAGCTACCATCAGAGTCAGACATCAACTATTTCCAAGAGGACTTGCAGCAGTAGTGCCTGCTGTTGAGATGAGGGGAAGTATAGTTTGAGCTGATAGTTATACAGTTCTGGTTTGCACACACTTGCTAGTCTGTAAGTGAGGGTGTGGAAACAACCTAAGATGTGCAATTTAGCAGAATTTTTTACAAGAATACTAMTTCTGTACAATTAATAAATGAAGCTTTCATCCCTGGAGTGGAAGTGCAATCTTCTTCGCYATGGGACTTTCTCCACTTCTAATCCACATAAAACTATGTATGTCATTTGTCAGATGATTAAAAGGCCCATTTTCAATTCAATAATATTTGTCTATCTAATTTTCTGCCATGACAGAGCATATCTAGAATAAAACAAAGGGGATTCAGTCCTTAAAGCTGACTGAGCCTACAGCTCTGTMACTAGTATCTGTGCACTATTGAAGTCTGTCACAAATAGGCTTATGCCATTTTAAACCTACAGATGAAAAGAAATTGAGTTCACATTCTGCAGCGATGCAAATCAAAAGCCATAACATTTGTATTAATTGCTGAAAGCAGATAGTGCCTGAGAAGCAGAATAGAGGGTGGAAGTGCAATAAATCTTCAAGTCTAAGTTTGGAAATGAGCCCAGTCTAAGGGGAGTTCTAGTAGGACTTACTTTTTAAAGTATAATTCTATTGGGAAAAAAATCCGTCTGAGAAGTATATTCTAGACCTTTATTAATTTTACTTTGGCCATTAGCCAAATGTTGTTAATTGAAGATCTAAGTACTGCTTCACTTACTTTGGTGCTCACAGAGAATTAATTTTTTTTTTTTTTTTTAATATCAACCAATGTTCTTAGACACTTTCATCCTGTCGTTTAAAGATATGTTTAGTACTGTATTTTTAGGATCTTTACTGAAAGTCCTAAATGAGTCCTGAAAATAAACTTGAAAAATAYAGCTCAATTTACTAGTCTGACTCTTTTTGCTGTGGGCTACACAATGGCAGTAGCGCCAGGAACACTTTGTATTCTGCTTTTAAAACAACCACTAAATAAAAAGGGAATATAAATATAATCTTTTTCTCCCCTTTAATGACTTAATGAAAAAAAGAGAGGAGCAGAGAAAGATAGAATTCATTATTTATTACATGCTCTATTTAGGATAAAAATATACACATGCATATAAATAAACAGTACAATGATTTTCAGCTACTCTAGGGCTTCTCCTGAAATTGCTGAAATGCAGTGTACATCACTGCATAGTGATGCTATACTAATTTTCTTTGCTGATGAAAAAGCAGCAGCACCATTCCTGACCGTGGCTGAAGCAATTTCAGAGCAATGCCRCCTAAATAAGGTAGCCAGTGAAAATAATTGCCTATGCAGAGGAAGGAGACTTAACCAGTAATTTGCTAATTACTATTGTTGCAGCCTAAGAGTAAATGTGTATCACAGATCTGAAAGAAGTTCATACTCTAAAAGGTCTTGCAGCTCTCAGAGTGATGAAAGCTAGGATTATTTCTCATGTGAATGGGGTGAAGATTTGACTGCACTTGTGTTAGGCAGCTGTTTTATTGTTGTTTTGTTCTCTTAAACTGGCAATAGAAGGAAAGTGGAAAATCAAATGACATGAAAAGTTGGGAGATACTAACAGCAAGAGCAAAAGTTAAGGAAAGAAAAGTGAGAAAKAAAAGTAAAGGCGGGGAAAGAAACCTCCCTAGTTTCACTGCCAAGTCTTTTGCACCTAGAGTTCACTGGCCTGTGTGCTCTAGMGAAGTCACACTGCAAATGCATTCCTAGTTGGGGTGGTCTTGTGGGTTTTATAGAAAAGCTGAGTGTTCAGCTCATTAGGTCAGAAAATTAACATAATTAATATATAGCCACAACATAACATTTGCAAGACTTCGTGGTGGTGCTTGAAGTTGAATATTTCACCCTTTAAAAACAATGTTGAGGAGAGAGCAAAGGATGATGTACTAAATTTTCTCAAAATTTTTGCCCTCTTGACAGCAAAGTAAACAGAGGTATAATAGTAAAATTTCCGCATGGAGAACTGATAGAGCTACACAAACAAAGAATTTTAATGGAGATAATAGCATATACCAGCAAAATCACTTTTCTGCTGGTATAGCTTATGCTGGTTTCATAAACAGATTTAAGACTTTTTAAAATAAAACTGCATGAACACTTACAGTTTTCTTGGAAAAGTTATACTGCCAGGGCTAGGAAAATAACTGATTAAACAGAAACATTCATTACTGCATTGCATGAATTTTCAAATCCTTATCTTCCATTTATATTTTCATGAAAAGTCAGCCTTTTCTTTTTTTCTATTCCAGACACACACACATACTCACAAATATATATAAATATGTATGTTACTTGCTTACCAGACTTTTGAAATCCTGTCTAACACAAAGCCATGGAAGCGACAATTCATACAAATCAGGGCTTAAAACAAGCCAACTGTCTGATATATTGACTCATTCTAATAGAAGATGCATGTTACTCCAACCTAATTTACTTGAGTTCCTCTGGTAGCTTAATTTGAATGGCTTTTTTAGTCTTAGTGAGAGAGAGACAGAGCGAGCAAAGAAAGATTGACTGGGTGACAGACCACACTAACAGAGATGCTTAAGTTGTCAAATGCTAGATCAGGCTAGATCTCCCTGGTGAATCCATAGCACTGGGTATGAAAAAGAAGCCCTCGCTCTGGTGTTTTCAYAGAGCTGCTGTTGAGATTTTCCTTTTTTTGTCTCTTTTTTTTTTATGAAGGCATTTGACATATGGTTCTGGTGCTGCTCAATTACACATATCTCTTCCACCTCACTTAGCATTTTTCATTTATTTGTCATTTCCCATTTTTAACTAGAATTATACTTTATTCATCCTAGCCTTATGTTATTAATTTTTATCAGGGAATGGAAAACGTCTCTAGTCTATTATTTGTGCGGAGAGAAATTTTAATCAATATAGAACCTGGCTGAGAATGAGATATAAGAGTTTCCCATTTTAAATGGGCTGATTGGTCACCAGCATAGTTTTTCCCAAGCACTGAAAATGTATTTAAGACTATGCCTTTTGATTAACTTGTAAAGTCTGAGAGTAGCTAGCAAATTCAATTATGGATTCAAATTATGTTACTAAATTGGTCTAATTTTTAAAAGTGATGAATGAAGTGCATTAAAAGAAATGGATAATAAAGGTCTAAAGAGGAATTGGCAAGGACTCTATTAATTAAAACTCAAGGAACACATGCATATCTTTGTTATGTGAATGGGTGCACAGTTATGAATATATTGCTGCGCATCAAAAATTCAACTTTGCATAACATTTATATTAAACTATGTTTAATTTCTTACATACTTGAAATTCATTTAAATACMTATTTATGATGGCAGAGGACACTATAAATGTTTTCCCCCAAAGAACAATAGCTGTACTAACCATGCTAGGGTGCAGAGCTTTTCCCGGTAAACAGAAAGCTCTTTAAGAATGAGTTCTTGAAAGGTACAACAACATTCCTTAAACATGGTAAGCTCAGACAGAGTTAGAGGATTCAGCCCAGATGCCAGCAAATTAATGAAAGAATCAGGAGGAAAGATGATGGATCAGATCCTCTGGTGAGTCCCTCATACACCTCATTGCTTCTTAGTCTGGGTCAAAGGGTAACAGGAGGATGGGGTCCCCAGAAATGTCTCTGCAAGATGCAGTAATAAAATTGATTTCCAAAGGTAAAACACTATTAAGTGAAAGCCTGGGGCTCAGAGTTGCCAGCCTGGCACCCACACTCTCCAAGAAACATAACCTCATCTCTGATTCATTGCACATGAGACCTTGGTGCAGCCCAGTCTGGAAGGCAGGAGATGACCTAACGCAGCAGAGTCGCTGTACAAGTTCATGACTGTTACTCCTCTGCTGTACCTCTCACCATGTTGATTCAGACCATATTTCAGTTCTTGTGTTGATGTGGAGTTTTGTGTCACCTTCTTCTTCTCCTGGGGTGGGAGGCACCAGCTCTCACTCTCCTCTTGTATTTAAGATCTCTTCTCAGTCTCCATTTTTAGATCATTTCTTGCACAAAGCCTTGTGATTGTATAGATCAAAAATGACTGTATACATCATCTTGTGCACAAAAAATAGCCCAAATCTATATTTGTATTTCTTGCACAACTCTATATGTAAGTAGAATGAGTGTGCAAGGACTGAACAGCACTCTGGCCATATCTACATATCTATCTTGCTCCAACAACTACAACCCAGCACCTTTGTTTGCTAAAAGAGATCAGAGCATACATATCAATCAGTTTTATCTTGCCTTTTGCTTTTTTTTTTTCAGCAGAACATTATTCTCATAATTTGTTAGAAAGTCAGCATGCTTTTCTGCAGCTGGTGAGAAGGAATAGCTGCTTGCAACCCTGAGAAGCACACAGCTAACTCCTTAGAGATGGCTCCTTTCTGACAGACACAGTGTGCAGCTTCTGCAAACTATTACATGTTCAAGATGAGAGATTAGAATTTCAGAGGTTGTCTTGAGCAGACCTCTAACTACTTAAATTTCAGGTATTTTCAGAACATCATTTCTGCTTTAGTTTTAAAAGATTTGTAAGAAATAGGAAAAAGTGGGTTGCTTCCAGTCCCCTGTAGGTGAAACATAAATGATGTTACAGAGCAAAAAGGCATGATATGAGCTGGGGGGCTCATGGCGAAGATGTATTTTATGTGTTGGGGACTGGAGATTAAGAGAGGTGCACAGATTAACAAAGTGAAACACCTAAACAAATAGTTCTCCTCAAAATTAAGTAGAGATGGCTTGTATTGTACAGGTTAAACTACTGTACTCAAATATTTTGCAACTCATAAGACAATCTTTGGCTGATCAGACTGTCAAAAACAAGCAGGACAGTTGGTAGCATGTGAAAGCATGCTGCCTCCTGTCATGGGAGTCCTCAATTCACCCAGTTTAAGCGCAGGAGTTTTCCCACAGCCATTCAGGCATCCCTGCTTCCTGCTTCAGAGACTCCATCTCCTGGAAATAGCTTGTCAGGTCCCATCTGTTTCTTTGTGAAGCTGCCAGCCCCTTGAGAGAGGGCCCTCCATTCCCATCTCCTTCCTGATGCTGGAAAACCAAAGGGGAATAACCCCTGCAATCTGCCAGAAATTGTTTTTTTGAAAGCAAGAACTCTGCTTCAGAGAGCTGCACTCCACCATACTTAGAGGAAAATTAGTTTTCTAAGTACAGCGCTTTCTTCTGCTGGCTGCCTCAGTCCTCCATGTTTGCCTGAGCTCCTGCTGTTCACAGTGTGCCTCGACGGAGTCTGAGCTTAAATAACTCACTATTCACTAATAAGTAAAATCCAGAACATACAATTTCATACTATGGCAGTTACTGTGGATGTAAAGACAAGATGTCAAAGCAACTTTCAGACACTCCTTGCCATGTCAATGATAGTAAAACTTTGAGCATAAGGCAGGCTATGGCTTGTATAATTAACAAATGTTAAATCTGTCAGTGCCTAGAAAACAATTAACAAGTGTCCTATTTGATCCAGTAGTATCATTAATCATTGAAAGCATCCCTTCAAATTGATTTATCAGTCAAATAACTGTGACCTCGCTATGGCTTTACATAGGGCAATAATTTTACACTGAGTTTTATAAAAATAGATAAAGTGACATTCTCTCCCCCAAAGGACTAACTGTCTAAATAAGGGAGGACAAACATACACAGTAAAGACAACATGGGACAGCAGCTGAGGAGAGGGAATACTTATCATGAGAACAAGGCAACAGAGATTTTCAAGGATGATTTTGGAACAGAGAAAAAGTGTTTTATTGGGTAGGAGTTGGGAAAATAACTGTAACACACGGGACTGAGAAGAGCTCATCTGTTTTAAAAAAATAGGATAGTCATAGGCAAAATCATTTTCATACATTCAAGGATATGAAAAGCTTTAAAGCAGAACCAGAGGCTTCAGGAAGATTCAGCAACCTCTAAAAAGAGGCAGCGGCGAGAGCAAGGCTATAGAAATAAAGTGTAGTGTAATCCAGTTTTAGTGGTGGAAAAACAGGCTCTTGGGAGATGATAAAAAGGGAGTGAGGCCATACAACTTCATGAACTAGAGTATCCACAGTGAGAAAAGGAGAAAAGCAACCTGGTGTGCTGTGCGGGAAAGGCTCAGAGGTGAAATGCATGGGAGGCTGAAGGCATTAAACTGTATAGAATGAAGGAGAATTTTTAAGTAACATAAAGTTTGCCTATAAGATTAAACTATTTCTTGCCTGTTTAAAGCAGCAGTTTTCTTGCACAAAGAAGAGTAGCATCTGTAACTACATCAAGTGAAGTGAAGAACTGCCAAATCTTGAACATATATAGCATCACTCCTATAACATCACTCAGACAACAGGACAATATTCCTTGGTTATTTCTCTGTGGGACCTGGGTTACTTTATGGCTTCTGCTGAAACATCATTTATTGGCAGTGTAAGAGAGAGGATTTTTCTGGGATGGACACTGGGTTATTCTCATCTACTAATGTCTCTCTCTGTGCATTTCTACAACTTAGCATACAGACAGCACCAACTTTCATATTACATTACAGTGGAACACGATCATGCATACAACAAACAACCTTCAATTTTCAGTTTTGTTCTTACAAATTCTTGCTTCTTCTCACAAATTCTAGCTTCCTTTTAAATCTACATTTATCTGCAATCTGTCTAAAAATGTGTCCAGGTACAACAAAGTGTCATTTTGTATGAATACTGAATACTAGATCATAATCAGAAGTAGATAACAAAACCAAAAATCATTTTTGGCCTCAAACTGCTACGTAGCAGAGATGGTGTTGTCATATTTTCCTTCTGTGCAGGGCAGTGATGCAAGATTTTAGAATTAAAGAAATTGTTACTAAATTTTAAAACAAAAGTACTGAAGGACAGCTTCTCTCCACAATCCCTAATGCTAAACATCTTTAAATCTTTTAAAGATTTTAAAGTACTTTTAAATCTTCAATAATCTTGTACTGAAACTCTCCAGTGTCTCCATGGAAACACAATAATTCCCCAGAGATGAGGGGAAGGTGTCACTATTGTTGCCAATATCTTTACTCAAGTTTCCCAGGAAAAAAAGGTATTTTTTTTTCTATTCTGAAGCTAAATAATGCCTTCTGAAAGTACCTCTTATACCAAAATGATGTAATATTTTATCAAAAATTATATGCCCAAGACAGGCAATGTTGTTAAAAAACAAAACAAACTCTTAAATGTGAGGATAATTAGTACACAGTTATTCAAAGACATCCACAAGCAGCCCCCTTTTGTATGGAAAAGAAATTATTAGAGGAAAAAATATGAGCCTGCAAATGTAATACATATTCCTTTCCTATGCTTTTTATGTAATCAGTATCATTATGTTACCTAATGACACCAATTATTTAAAAATTAAGCACACAGTACTGCATACTTCATATTTATAATATTCAAATGGAGTTGCTATCTGCAGCACTTCAGGGGCAGACATCCTTTAATAAATTCTACATGTGCCTTCGGTATTTTCTCTAGGGTTGTATTTTTTTAATGCTTACTCTTTTAGTGGGGAATCTTAAACATAAAAAATTAAAAAGGTCAATTTTATGATGAAACACATGAGCCTGGATATTCTAAATGGCACCCTAGACTACAGAAGCTAATTGCTTTTCAGCAGAAGAACTCTCTTAAGTGCTCACAATGGAAACAGGTTCATGTGAAAAGCAGGATGCATCTCTCCTCAGCTCCCTGGTCTGCTGGGACTTGTGGAGATGAGTGACATTCTGAAAAATAGCAGTCACCTAGAGCCTGTTAATATTATAATTAAGTGAAAGTACAATTATGACTGTCTTAATCCATCTGTCTGTATGTATCTGCTCCACTTCCAATCACCTGCTTTGGTCACAGGTGTACTATTATGGAGATGGAGTTGAAAAAACCCAACCACATGGATGTTCCAAATTGCTGTATATCCTTCCATTGCAGTTTGCTTCTCTCTGTAGCTTTAGTGGGGTTATTTTTCAGAAGGGAGAGCAAAYAAAGGCCACATATTGCATGAAGTATAGCCAAAGTTCCTCTGCATGTGGYATTTGGCTGAATGATGCCCAAATTTATGTCTGCATATTGCAATTTTGAAAATTGCCATTTATGTAAAATGAGAGTAAAAAACATAACAAATGTACTATATTTTGCTAAAATGTGTAAAGTTTAGTAATGTTTACTAGCTATTGGATACCRTATATAAAACTAAACAAACATAACTTTAGTAAACAAACAAAAACTTATATTATGTAGGTCTACAAAGACAATCTGGATTTATATGATATTTAGAAAGTTATCTTCTAATTTCAACCTGGATGACATTTGATACTAAAAATGGTCAAACTGAGAACCTGTAATTATATCTGATACGATCATTTTACAATAGCATCAACAATCAAGCAATAACAGCTACAAAAAACACCACTAGCAATACCTTTTCATTTTAAATAATAAAATTCTAACCGAACACAGGTGATGTTTTTAAATTTTAGTTGGTTAGACATGAAGAAGAATGCTGAATGGTTTTACTATTTAAACATTTACTATTTCTAGCTGACAGCTGTAGGTTCTCACTAGTTCTTCGCTATTCAAGTGAAACAAGTCACTCACAGTATGAATTTGATGATGAATTTTCCGTATGATTTTCATAATTTTATTCATTATGAATTCATAATGAATTTCAGCATAAACTTCACCATGTAAGTTCTTGATTTGACAACTGCTCTGTGTAGAGAATACTAGATTCTACAGTTGGTATAAAAAGAAGATCAAAAGCTCCTCATAMATAGTCATACTGAATATTAAAATCCATTTAAAAAATTAGCTGAAAAAGAGTTTTTGAAGATAACTGCAGTGAATGGAAAGCAGTAGTAGGTTCTTGGACACTTTCCCAAATTRTTTTTTTACCAACTTAATAAATGAAACCTTGAACTCATGTGTATGAATCTGATGTTAGAATCCTGTTAACCTAGAGCTGTTTAGATTTTGATCCAATATTTAAAAGAAGCAAAATATTAAGTTAGTGTGCATTAAATGCTAAAGAGTCTTGGATGGTAACTGTCTCCTTATGGGCAATATAACATGTTTTAGAAGCTTCAATAAAATTCTTGTAACTTTCGGGCTGACAATCTGTTTGGGATACAAAAGTCTTCCAGGTGTGTTCAGCAAACTATTACTTTTTAATTTTCATAAATTATTTTAGTATATGAAACTAGAGAAAGAATTTAAAAGCTTGTGAATGATCTATACAACTGCATAATCTAAATTGAAAATGCCACTGAGTCACTCTGTGAGAAGGATAATGATGTAATCACATTTAATTCTTCAAAATTAATTCTGAGATTTACTCAAAGAAGAGTATGTGCTCTCTGAGGAATGTTAAATAAATAGTCTTTTGCTCTTAAGTGTGATTCACATCTCCCACTACTCAAAGTGACTTCCAGTAAGTGTACAAAAAGACTATACGTTCAATCTGTAAAAAAATCTGTTAACTTTTTTTATATTATGGACAATTACACAGAAAAGGCACAAGAACRTGACTCGTGTCATTCTCATTCTAGGTTTTTTTTTAATTAAAATGAATCACACATCTTAAGGAAACTGAACAGTTACTCAAAAGAAACACTTCAGAACACAGAATTTGTTCATCCTTGATATTTAAAAATGGTTCAATTAAGTGAAGTCTCTTTCAGGTAATCCTTAGGCTCATATAATCACTAYGAACATTGTGGTAACAGTACTACTTCCAAGAAGATCTGAAAAAGACTGAAAAAGCAATATATCGCTTACCTATGTTTTACACAGAACTACTACCATGATATTTAATGACATGAGACTCTTTCAGGCAGTCAGAACTTCACAAATCATAAAGTGGTAAATGTGTAAATGGCATCTGGAACRGATCTGGTATTTTAGAAAATGAGAATATGTTTAGTTCATGCAGTTTATGTTCCTGTAAAATTTGCTGCATTGTTATAATTTTGATCATTGCAGCAGGAAGCAATAACCATGGCAAGAAAGAGCTAACAGACAGTGAAAAAAAAATCCTTTTCTTGTGACACACAATGATTTTAGAAATGTCTTTACAAAGCACAAAGCCACAGAAAGTTAAAATGCCGGTTCAGACAGAGCACAAAACAATGATTTAGGAGATTAATGCTTTTGAAGACTAAATCAATTCATGCAGTTAGCAACAGAAAATGTTTGCAAGAGTCCAATGCAATCTTTGAAGTGCATCTGGGTTATCTGTTTCATACAGTTGGTATCCAGACACAGCAACATTTCTGCAGACATTTCTAAAGGAGAGTCAGGAGGCTGTCATSTGAAAATAAGGCAGGCACCACCAGCTGATACAGCAAATGCCAAGTGGCTATTTAGCAGTGCCAGCTCACACACGACTTGCACAGAAAAATAGCCCCCTCTCTTCTGTTTGTATCTAAATCTTCAGGAAACTAAATCACTTCCTAAAAGCAAGGATGGAGAGAGCAGTCTATTATTCCCTGACAGACCACGAAGTATTGTCCATATTGACAATCTGTTTTGTATAGGCAGGCTGCAGAAGCAGTAAATCCTATTCACCTCTTCAAAGTCAAATGAAGACATTTAGAAAACAGAACAGCTATTACACACAGTGGTGCAAGAAGACCGTATCAAAGGGAGGTTAAATGGATGCACTAGCTATTAGATTATGCACAGTTACAACTGGAAAATCCCCCAAACCCTTCTATCACCTGCTAATGCCCTTCAGGATATTAATTATATCACCCAGTCTAACCAGCTGACCATTCAAATACTATGTTCTGTCCTGTCAGTGCTAATTTTCTGGATAGAAAAATCAATTTTCATGCTAACAGGACTGCTATGGAAATGCTTATATTTTACTACGACCTCACTAATGCACACTTTCTCTACCCAAAACATATGGCATTCAGTGTGTACAGACTACTCTGGAGATTTACTGTAATTATGTCATGATGTGCTTATTGTTATGGATTCAGCAGCCTTTCTGCATCTCTACCTGCTTTGTTCAAGAGCAGCTGCTAGCTTCAAGCTGTTGCCTGCTTCCAGCAGCAGAAGCTGAATGAAGGAATGCTTTCTAGGGAAGACATGTTTTGAAGCAGATATACTGACAATAAACCAAATTCACTTGGGAAGCATAACATTGACTGGATAAAAGTCGAGTAATCATTCTATGATAATTTACTGAAACTGGGTGCAATTTGCTTTAAAATGAAAATTCCCCCTGCTGCTGGTGTTAGACTTGGAGGCCTTTAACTGATAAAAGTGTGGCATTTGCTTTTATGAAGCAGCTGATCTTTGGAGATTCATTAAACCKCATTATTTCTTCTTATGCATAAGTGACTATTAATACTAACTCACTGAATGTGAGGAATGGGAAGAAAAGGACTGTCTGAAACAAGATTTGACAGTCCTTCTGTAGCACATGCTTTCTGTGCTCATCGGGACTGTACATGTTGAACACACATACTAACAAAGCATAGATCTCTTGATAAAATGGGGAGTGCTTAAGAAGAGACTGACAGCTCAATTTCTATCATGGTTTCTGTTATGAAGCAGCAATATGTATTCTGGAAGCACCTCTGCCAACAGTGGTGAGAGCTCATATGCAGAGAGAGGCCCAAAGGGTCTGACCCCTTGTATCTTTGTCACCCATGTGCCACTTCTAAACTGAGCAAGCCTACCTAGAAAATGGAGGTGCTTGAATCTAAATTGGAGTCAGGGAACTGTATCTCAGGCTTAGTTTTATTGTCCTTGATCTTTAGGAGAAGAGTATGTGTCCCCAGGAGTCAGTCCTCAGTCTAGTCCTGTTCAATTTATTCATCAATGACYGGGATGAAGGGATGGAGTGCTCCCTCAGCAAGGTTGATGATGATACCAAACTGGGWGGAGTAGCTGATACCCCTGAGGGCTGCGCCACCAGCCAGAGGGACCTGGACAGACTGGASRACTGGGCAGTGAGAAACCTCATGAAGTTCAACAAGGGCAAGTGCAGGGTCCTGCACTTGGRGAGGAATAACCCCGGACACCAGTACAGATTAGGGGTGGACCTGCTGGAGAGCAGCCCTGCAGAGAGGGACCTSGGTGTCATGGTGGATGACAAGATGACCATGAGGCAGCAGTGTGCCCTGGTGGCCAAGAAGGCCACCGGGATCCTGAGGTGCATTAAGAAGAGCGTCTCCAGAAAGTCAAGGAAGGTGATCATCCCCCTATACATAGCCCTGGTGAGGCCACATCTGGAGCACTGTGTCCAGTTCTGGGCTCCCCAGGACAAGAGGGATGTGGAGCTGCTGAAGAGAGTCCAGCACAGGGCTATGGGGATGATCAGAGGCCTGGAACATCTGCCCTATGAGCAAAGGCTGAGGGAGCTGGGCCTGTGCAGCCTGGAGAAGAGGAGGCTGAGGGGGGACTTAATCAGTGTCTATAAATACCTCAAGGGAGGCAGTGAGGAGGAGGGGGTGACCTCTTTTCAGTGGTGGCCAGTGATAGGACTAGAGGAAACGGCCACAAGCTGAGGCACCAAAAGTTCCACAGGAACTTAAGGTAAAAATTCTTAACAGTGAAGGTGACAGTGCCCTGGAACAGGCTGCCCAGAGAGGTTGTGGAGTCTCCTTCTCTGGAGATATTCACAACCCGCTTGGATGCCGCCCTGTGCTGCGCTCTGGGTGACCCTGCGTGAGCAGGAGGGTTGGACTAAATGATCTCTAAAAGTCCCTTCCAACCTTAAATATTCTATGATTCTATAGGGAAGGTAAAATGGTTAATCAGTCAGATAGAACAATAGACACAMAGAGTGTTGGAGATTCCTCTGTTGTGCTAGTGTTCTGCTGCCCTTCCTGGAAATAGCAGCTATTAATATTTTATTGACTTGAACCTCTGGGGTRGATTCCAGATGTTACTACTTGATCACTCTCTACATTTAAAGATAAATATATTCTGTCATGTCAATACTTACTTCCCACATATACCAGCAGCCAAATGCCCCTTTGAATTTTGAAATGCCTTTTTGCCTCTGGTTATGACACTGCACACAAGTGATAATTTCAGATTCAAGGAAAGCCTGGACATCAAAAATAAATAAATAAATAACAGAAAAGAAAAAAGCAGAGGAAAAGTCTCACCTCTACATTGCTAATCTATATACATTTCACTAATCTATATATATTAGAAGCTAACTATTTCCTCTTCTATGTTCAAAATAGAGTGGAAATAAAATTATCAGAGCTCAAGAGTAGAGTTAAAAGAATTTTATCTTCTATTAAAAAACTTCGTTCAATTGGTTTTGGAAGCATAAGTTGCTTTATACAAATCACTTTCAAGCAAGTGAGTACTGAAAAACTGGTATCTAAACAGGTCTGAAGTTCACTTGGGTGGTGCTCCTAAGAAGTACATCTTGAAAGATCCCCCAAAACAATAGCAGAGCATAAATACGCTGTTGACTGCCCAGCTAGTGATGAAAATATCATCTGTTAAAGAAATGTGGAGAATTTGTTGGTGTCCACTCAGAAAACATGCAAAGAACATTCCACCTCTGCTTTTAAGGGAGAATCTTTTCCTTCATTTGGATGGAACAATGATACTTGTCACTAATGAATATCACCTGTCACCTGAAATCTTGGCTTCATCTTGAAGCTCCAGCAAATTCATGACAAAAACTCATCTCAGACTCTCTCATTAGAATTGCCACATTGGAGAAGGCTGAGATGTTGTTTTGCATGCTATGTAAGCATTAGAAAATGTTTTTTTTATCCTATAAATAATGGATTTTTTTTCCCCTCCAGGTTACTAGATTACAGCTCATGTTACTCTCCTGCAGTCCATGCTGTGTGGCCACATCTTGAAAGCTAGAGACTGGGTATTGCTACAGCTTTAGTAATCCCAGATTCTCAGCGTGTGATTGTCATGGCATTGTAGATGTGTGGCAGTGTAAAGAGATATACTGGCAAATGAAATAATCCAGAGACTATCTCTTGGCCTAAAGGCTAACCGGTATGACACAGCTTATATGTGTCAACTAAGCTCTTTTTATCCCCAGGAACAAGGTGACTGTATCCAAACTTTCTGTCAGGAATGGTCCCTAGTACCATTGTGTGTACGAACCACACAACCACATCCAGACATCATCTGGCACAGTGGTAATGGGTCTGCGTGAGTGTTAAAGAGTGTGTCTGTTCTTGCACTTGTCTTGTGGGCAAGTACAGGTAGACTGTGGAGTCCAGAATCCAGGAAAGCAGTCAGCAAAGCTAGCAGGAAACAAGGTACTRTTTTGATTATATCTTCTCTGCACTTTAAAAGATGTGCATTGACATTAAGATAAAAGATTTCAGTGTTGATGCTGTTTCCATGAGAATYCTATTTCTTCAGAACCTTCCCAGCTGGATCTGCTACTTAGATTGCACGAGGAACCTCAAAGAGCAAAAATAATATGAGCATTTTAATGACTCAGTTTCTTGGCCTGCCTCAGATATTTATTCCAAGGGTCCTAAGGTACATAGTTACCATAAAAACTTAGATACTTTGGTCTGGAAGGCAAAAGTCTTGTCCATGCTGTAAAATACAGGAAAATATTACAGAATTCATAACACAATGTTATGATTCCTATTCACATACTCATAAAAATAAAGGAAATTTAAATGCTTAGGCTTCTATTTCCGTTTTCTGTAAGTATAGCTTTTTTGATGTTGCTTTTTCTGTTTTTTTTTTTTTTTTNAGGAGTAGTTGGCTCCATCAAAAGCAACTAACTTTTTTATTTTTAATAGAGTTTTAGGAATTTACCTTACATTTACCAGTACCTTCTATATAGATTCAATTACAACGCATGTAAGTTGTGCAGCTTACAGTTTTTTATTTGGTGAATTTAACAGACCAGATTTTTTCAACTGAAGGCTTGTGAGTACAATTACTGTGACTAAAGCTAGGCAATATATAATTCTACATTTTTATTGATAATGCTATACTTTCATGAGCTCAGTTAATCTTTCGCATAGAAAGCTGTGCTGACAGCACACAAAAGTGAAACATAAAATGTGCTATAGAAATTTCACCACAAATTCCTCTAGGAACCAGGTGGCCTTTTCTACATTTTTAGAAAAATATCTTATTCACATGTTGCAGTTGGCAGCATAGTTTATCAGTCCCTCTCATATTTAGAAAGGGTGCTTTAACTCCTGAACTGAGGTGCCCTGCTTTCAGTTCTGTTGATTCTCATGGTGTGTGGAGCAAAATGGCAAAATGATGCTTGTCATTATTTGTCTGTCATATTTGCTCGCAGAAGCACAAGGCAGTACTTAATGTCATCAAGACTACTGATACCAGTGATACTAAGACATACCTGTACTGTGCATATTTCTATATTTTAAGCAGCAGCATCATTCCAGTGTTTATTATAACAGCCACATCATCTCAAGGAAGAGGCTGGTGAACTAAACACCTGATTATGACTTTTCAGCACAAAGAGGAATTCCTTTCTATTTAACTGTGCAGTATAATTGAATACTTGTGATTACCAGAAGCTTATTGATTTTTTTTTTTTGTTGCTCTTCTTTCTAGTATTCCTATATATGTGTGTCTAAAGCAGCTACAATTAGAGTATTTGGTTTCTCCACCATGCAAATTCACTTGTAGAGATTATCCAAAGAAAGAAAATAAGATTCTTTATCCTGAATCCAAGATTCTTTATCCTGAATCTCTTCAAAATTTGAAAATCTTGTAGGTGCTTATCAAATCCTAGGTAAAAGGACACCAATCTATGGCTTTGAGCTGCAGTTAGCCAGAAGGAGTACACAAGCGGTTCCTATGATAGGACAGTGTCATGCAAACAGAGGCAGGACTGTGCTATTTCAGTAACCAAGGAATAATTTATTATTTCCCCCCTCAGCTGTGGGAGGAAGGAAGCCAGCAAGCCAGCAGCACACACAAGTGCAGCATCTCCAGCATCACATAGCCCCAGGACAGCCATGAGGCACTGAACCCAGGGAACCATAATCTCACTGCTGTACCATCCCTTTAGGGTCAGACAAACTGGTCACTCTGACAACAGATTCAGAGTCCTCTATGTGAAGGAATACATATGAGATAGTCGAGCCAAATTGTTTGGAAACTTCCCTCYGGCCTCAAAGTAATGAGTCTGATGTTGAGTTCTTGGTTATCACAATTCTGATCCCCAAAGAAATCACACCTTGGCTAGTGCAAGAAGAGGCTATGTGAGAAGCTGAGCTGCTGCTTCCAGTCTTAGCTCATGCTGGTGCTGTTGCTTCTCATTTAGTCAAGGAAATAAATTTCTCAGAAAAAATTCTGTACACACTGATCAGGTACTCTATTTAAAGCTGAATTCTCTCCACTGAGTTGGAGCAAACTTGTTTTCACACAATTACCATATAACTTAGCTTTATATGAGCCCAGTTCATTAAGAAGGGAAGCTTTTAGGTAAATGAATGAGTGCAATTCTACTTACAAAGCTCCCTGCTCATTAAAAAACAGTTTATGCTTTGATGTGTGCAATTCAGTTTTCTGCAAGGATTGGTGAAGAAAAGCAGGTAGAATTTGATAGAAGCAACAACAGATAACATGTGTAGGCATAAAGAAATCTTTCCTTACAGTAATCCTTCAAAACACTAATGACATATGCCTTAACATTATTGTCAAACAGARAAACAGCAATACACTGCTCTGAGGCAATGTCAAAGAAGCCTGAACCTGATGTTGCTCCTCTTCTAACATGGCATGACAGTGTTATTAAATTAGCACTTTACAATGATTCATACCCTCTTCCCATTGTGCTCATTCTGCCCAGTCCTGTTGTGAAGAACTAGCCTGTCTAAAGTACCAATCTATGTCATTTAGAATCAATTTTCTTTCAATCACTGCGTTGCCCTAGAAAGGAACTCCACCTTAATTAAATAATGTTATTTTCCTCCATTAGGTTCAAAGAGTTGTAAGTTGATTACATGAGCTCTCGTCTCTTTTTTTTCACATACAAATATTCTCACCACTAGACAATACAACAGGGGCAGCCAGTATGCAAGGTAGGAGCATGGGCGTATGTGTGTGTGTGTCTAAGAGATGGAGGCTGCTATTAAAAAGGAAGTGGGAAAACAATATTAACACAGGAAATTCCAAGGGCTTTTATGCACAAGACCTACTTATGTGCAGGCCTGATGAGCCTCTATGTTGGCTAGAAAGGAAAATGGCATCAAGCTTAGTTATTATTGTAAATAGATGATCTATATGCCACATGCAATCAGCAAAAGTGAAACCTGAAAAATAAGAATCTAATGCTGGTTATGACTATAGTTGATCAGAATTTTTCCAAAAGCTTTGTCTTTTTGCTTTAGCAGGAAGCAGATCTGATGTTTGTTCTCATTTGCTTTTTTTTTAGAATATCCATCTATACATATTTTAGGCATTAGAATGAGATATGCTGTTTTATTAACAGGGCTCAAAGCTTAAGTCAAGCAGTGAAACTTCCTAAGAGACCATCCATCTGAATTCAGTTTCAAAATTTCACTTTCCTCTTTTCCTGCCTTATAGGAKAATTTTCCCACTGATAGCACAAAGTTAACTCATTATACTAGTTCACAACCCATTTCAGGACTTTTCTATCATGCCTATAAAAAGCTGACAAGAGTCRAATAGAAAATATACTGAAGCTGCAAGTTAGTATCCCCTCTCTGTTTTCTTTCTCCATTTTTCTGGTTGTCTTGATGGTTTTGGATGTAGAACATAAGTTCTTTGGGACAGGAACTGATGTTTTGGGAAAGGAACTGACACCCAGCACAGTTGGCAGCTTTTAGGTGACGTATTATTAGCAGCATATTTGAGTCAAACATATACAGCACCAAGGTCCAAAGCACAAGAAGATGTCAAGTTAGGAAGATTTCTATGAATTTACGTCTTGCTCCCACTACTCAGCACTCTCACTTCTTTGTCATTTTGCACTGAAAGAACTGCAGATAGTAGTCAGTGTAAACTATTTTTTTCTGATTTGTTTCTAATATGAATTTCAGAGACTAATTAGGAGTTTATCCATACTTCCACTCTCAAGTAGCAAAAGCCACAAAGCAAACTAAAAAAGAAGTGCTAACTAGATGGCAAGTGATGAATTCCCTCTCTTTGTATTCCCATCTCTCCACAAGGGCATAAGAATATTTAATGTCATCTGTAGTATGTTARCATTAAGGATTTCTAGACTACCTTATTCTAAATATTACTAATCTTGGAGAGAATCTGGGAGCATTACAACTAGTCTTCTGTCCTAAGTGTCTAAATATATACATGGACTACCTTGCTGTACTGTTTGATTACCTAGCAACATTTAATGGAATTATCCTTGCAACACTTCTGAGATACGTGAAAAATATTATTTGCATAGTACAGACAGAAAGTGGCACAAGAGTTCAGCAGCCTCGCAAAGGTTACACTTTAAGTCTGCAGCTAAAAAGAGATTTGGAAACTAGCTTCCTAACTATCTCGTTTTATTAGCACATGTTAATAATACAGTTATGTTTTGTGATGTTTTAAATCAGCCTGAGAGTATCACATCTTGAAAGGTATTATGCATGATGCAGACTATGCAGAATCCAAAGTAGTATACATTTACTGTAACTAGTGTGGATGGATAATTACCTATTACAATTATTTAAAGCATGAAATAATAATTTTAATGATTGTATGATGCATATATTCAAGTACCAATACAGGAAGGAACAAAAAGGAATTAAGACTAATATACAGCATATAAAAAGTCAGTGGACAAGATCACTTTTAAAATGGTCAATACTTATATGTAATAGTTTACTTAAGGTTTTATTTATTTGGTATGTAAGTTACCATCAATAACGTAGATATAGAACATAAGAAATGTCTTTTCCCACTCGTTTTACTGGAATAATGTTACACAGTTCATCTTTTCGAGGGCTATATAACTAAAAACTAAATTGGCTAAGGTGATGCCTTCACATTAGTCTTATTCCCATAACTCAGGCACTTAGTTCCACTAAAATCAATAGAGTCGTGAGTGTGTAAGTGAGAAGTAAAAGACAAGCATAATAAATACTCTAAATCCTACGTTGGCAAATAGATATGTAATTCTGTCACATTAGCTCCATAGCTGATCTTTTATTTGCATATTTTCAGAGTTTTGATCTACAAATGGATTTTAATTTGTCGACTTTTGCAAGAAAAGCCTTGTGGGAGTGGGGGCAGGTCATGCATAATCAAAGAGAAAAGCACAGGCAGAAGGAAGATGTAGAGAATCTGAGCTCCATTTCTGTAAGAAATGCAATTACTATTATTATAACTTGCTTGTACCACACAAAGGTCTTATYGCAGTAGGTGTCATCCACATTTAGTGTTTTTTCCAAGAGGTCCCTGTCTATGCATATGGCACAGTCTCTTAATTTAAAATTCACTTAATTTAAAAATGTGGAATTCTTTCTTTTCTCACTATTTCACTCAAGAAGCATAGAGAGGTGAAATGCTTTTCTTAAGGTCACAGTGGTATATCTGGAAGGTGAAGTCAGTGATCCAAAACAAATTTCAGGCTCTTAACTGCAACAACTTTCCATTTGCTGCTCTACAACAAGAGTTCGGTAAATGCACATATGAAGAAAATTTTCTATAGGACCCATAGCTAGAGTTGGGCATTAAGTGGGTGCAGATGCCTGTGAAACTGTGAGCTAGTGACCATTTTCTGACCATGTGGGCTCACTGGGGTCCCTACACTGTCCATGATCTCTGTTGCTTATGTCAAGGTTAGGAGTGTACACTCCTCRTTGTAACCCTTGCACCTTGAGCACTGTCTTCACCAGGCTGAAATCGCAGCTCTTTCTCCTATCGTTTTGGGGAACTTTCATTTCACATCCTCTCTGTGGAAGGTATGCAGAATGCAACTCAGATTTCACAAACCGGTAGCAAATCACATGTCCATTACTACAAGTGACCTCATTCTTTACCTGGAACAATCATCTCCAGAGATCAGTAATTTAAGGATATTCATCCTTGATAACCCAGGAGTTCGCAAAATGAAATAGCTTTTCTGATGTAAGTAGCAAGAATCAATAACCATTAAGCACATAAGGACACCATAATATATGGAGCATATGAGTGTCTGAGTCACTTCATCACCAGAACAGTTAATTCTGGCAATATGTAGGCATCAGAAACAGTCAGAAATTTGGTTTACCCACAAAACATGGATGGTCCAGGTGTTCAGATGTCATAGCTGCATAAATGGGGCTTGCCTAGGAGAGAATGAGCAAAGTGGAGAATTTGCCCAGTACGAGAGCACAGACTGCAGGGAGGATTAGCTTTGTGCAAAAAAAAAAAAAAAAAAAAAAAAAAAAGTGAATTAGCTGTGGCTGCTGTGGCTGAAGCTATACATTTTTCCTCACGTATCAACACAGCATTAAAGATAAAAAAACAAACAAACATTTTTTGACAAGTTGGCAAAGCTAAGATTTCACCTTCTCAGATTCAGTGATGTGTTCACTGAGAGTTGGGAAACGGAGGGGGAGGAAAGAAGGGAGTCATCTCTAGAAATGTCTTCTCCACATCTTTTCTCAGGGCTTTTCCTCAGGGTTTCACGCAAAACAGAACAAATCACGACCTTAGCAGTTCTGCTCGGTTTAATACAGCTGCATGCTGCAGGTGGTGCCCTAAAAATATGTTTGTTTATTTTGCAGCACTGCAGGCTGCAAAGCTGCACTTAAGAATGAAACAGATTCTCCTCCCTCATGCTTTCCCTTCCCTCRCTTTGAACTTCCCCTCTTTCTTTTTAACTTGGTGGAAGGAGGTTATAGGAAACACAGAGATAAAATGATAGCAATGAGTCTCAGCTCAGTCTGAAAAGAAGCAAATAGGAGGTATCGATATGCAGCACAAAATTAAAAAAGACAAGCATAGCATGTGACACTAAGATTTTGGTACAATATCATTTCAGAAAAGTATGCCAAGAATGAAAAGCTCCTATGAAACTATCACAGGAACTGATTGAAAAATTGACAGTTTTTTCAAAATAGAGATCCATAAACAGGAAACRAAATCAGTTAACAGCTGAGCAAGAAGTAAGGATGTGCTGAAATGGAAATGGCTACAAGACAAGTATAAAAGTGCATAAATGGTAATATTACACATCTCTTATGCCTGGGTTGATATACTGATGGGATCTATCATTGCTGTGGCCTCTCATCTGTGCCAGTCAAAGAAATGGGTGCTCTGTCATGGACAAGGAAGCAACTGTAGCCCCATTATCACTGGTTATTCCAGCAGTGTTTTGTATACATAGCTGCTAAATAACCAAATCAGGATAATCCTCATTTTATCAGTGTATCTATACCCGCTCTGTAAAGTACCTTTCTGCAGTCCTTGAAATATGCAACAACCCATCTGCAGCTTTTCTTTTTAGAAAGTATACAATGATGGAGCTTTTATAGCTTTTATGTTACCTTTCATATTCTTTCAACTAACTATTTCATAGCAACTGTCACATCTATACAGAGTCTAACTTTCTGTAGCTGGATTCCTTGTGAGCTTGCTAACAAGCTGTACAAAATAAACTCAACATAACATTTTCAAAGACTGGTATAAGTGGACCTCAGTGAAGCGGAATTTCCTTTATCGGTAGGCCGTAGGAAACATCCTTAAAAATGCACTAACAGTCTATCAAAAAGCCAAGATCAACATTAGCTTGATCATTGCCATGAGCATACAGAAATACAAATGGAAAGCATGTAACCAATTTGTAGGTAGCAATTTATAGTTTTACAGTTAAAATGCATGATCCACTGAAGTGTCTCTAAAAGAAAATTGAAGGGAAAGATTAACTTATTTTTACTAACTGGAGATAAATCTGATCCAAGACTTGGGCTTGCTGAAAGCTAGTTTTCTGAAAACTAAGCAATAGCTACTCTTCCAACTTTGCGCTATATGTCACGGAGCAGTACCAGGTAATTCCTCTGTTTCTCACCACATTTATCACAATTGTTACTTTTTACTAGCACTTCTATTAGAACTCCATTCAGAAAAGTGAAAATGATGTATATGCAAGCATTAAATACCAGATTTGGAAAACTGTCCTATATTTTTAACACATWGCTCTTCACCTATGATAATCACATTAACAGTAACATGAATGGAAATGTAAAAAATCTTTAGTTGGCTACAGCTACCAGATTACTGATGTATTTTTGTTCTGAGCCTTTCCCCTAGCTTGCAAAGAATGGCCTTATCCAGCAGCATAGCTCTGTTTAGGCACAGATACACAAAAATCCTTGTTGCATGGTGCTTGTGTTGAACCATGTCCTTGAGTTTCCTGTTCATCATTCATTACACACAAAAAATAAGACAGAAAATAAGCTTGGATACCTCATTTCAAGGTAAGCCTGAGTCATAAAAATTGGTTGCAAATAAAGTTACAAAGTTATTTTGATAGTATTTATTTAGTCAATCTGGTTTCTTTGCACTTTGTCTCTTTTCCATCAGTTGTAGCTTGCAAAAACTGCAGTTGTGAACTGTCTGGAGCAGGGACTGTTTTTATCTTATTGAACTGTCCAGTGTCTGCCTCGCTAACAACTTGATCAGAGCCATTTCTTTCTGCTGCAGCTTGGCCTCCTGGAGAGCCCAGAGGAGGTCCAGCTCGACTCCAATGAAGGGAGGTAGCGGCGCTTTCAGGTGAATCAGCTACTAACTGCTTATATGTGGAGCTGTCACAGAGATGTATTGACAGAGATGTATTTTCCTGACCTCACCTGATACTTGGCCATTTACAGTAAGACTGGGGAATAGATAGATGAACTTGCTCACCTCTGGGGTAGCTGAGGGCCATGTTCTTCTCTGTTATGGGCTATCCAGCTGCCTTACATTAACTCCTGCATCTGGCAAACTAAATTTCCTCTCTTGCTAGTACTGTCCTTCTCTGAACAACGCTCTGGAATCTGGAATCTTCTGCACAAAAATGTATATAGTGGCAATCATATACCCAGGCACTGAACCAAATTTATATATAGACATGGTTTTATTTGCAATCAGGTATCTGTACATCCGCACCTGGGCATAAAAGTGTATGCATCACTAGGCCCTATATAAAAAAAGCAGCTTGCCATTCAGTGTAATTAAGTCTGTGTTTATATCAACCTTTCGCCTGAGCCAGAGTCATCAGAAAGAAAAATGATTAGTGCAGGTAAATATTGTTTAAGACCTATTAAATTCCCCAACCATTACAAGCTGTTTTTTACCGCTCATAAATTTTCCTCAGTGTAGCACTGGATTCTTGCCCTCATAAAAAGATCAAGATTTCTGCTTTTGCCTTCATGCAAATAACATTTTTTTTTCTTTTGAGAAGAACCTTTCCAATTCTCCTGAAGGGTATATTGAATAATGGTCAGTTTTGCTGATTTAAGAAAACATCAGGCTTTGACTACTTAGATATGAGATATAAAATGATCAATACATCTGTTTTTACTATGAAAAAATGTCTTTTTCATATTATTTTTGGCTTTCATGGCAATAGCAATAGCCTTAGCTGTTTATTTTCTCATAACTGATATATTCTAGTGTAATTTGAATGCAACTTGTTTTAAGTATATTTTGAGAAGATCAATGGTTAAAGCAGAGACCAGGAAGAGAGAGTAGGTAATGGCAACAAAATTTACAGCATTAAATATATATATCTGAGCTTTTCAGATACAGGTTGTTTGCAGTAGCTGCAAGACAAGAGAGTTTCACTGCAGGGCTTGTAAGACCTAGTTTCAGGGTTTCTAAATCAATGCCACAATATTCCACTCTTCTGGAAATAAAGTGCTGCAAGAAGAAATCTAGAAAAAAAATGTGCTGGGAATGAGCCTGTTTATAAGTACTTACTGCAAGGAAGATCTGAAGAGAGCTGTGAGCCACTTCTATGTACTGGTATTCAAGAAAACACCCCGAGACAGTGATATAACGATGATCCTCTGGTGCCCAGTCTGGGGCTGGGGTTACTGAGGTCACGGTGCAGCCTGGCCCATTCTCCATCCACCAAGAACGATGCATTGAGATATTAAAAGTCAGAATGAGATCTGTTTCCTGCAAAAGAACAAATGAAGAATTAACATGATGGGATGGTACCCTGTTACTAGTTGCCTCAGCTAGAGGTTTCTCAGCAGGTAGACAGAAGCAAGGAGCAGCAAAAATGCTGTACTGTCACGTGAAGATTAATGGAACTTGCCTGTTGCAAGCTCATGTAGCTGCACCTTGACAGGCAGATTTTTTTTTTTAAGTATATAGAAAACAATCCTGCAATCCAGGATCTGCTCCCAGACATTACAGTAGCCTGGACCATATCTGTCATTCCTGTTACATTTCCCATGTTCCGCTGGAAATCCTAAAACCTGATGGATTTGCATATTTTCCCCCCAACCTTCCTCTGATCAGTTCCTAGAAGAATAACTCCTATTTGGGTGGTCTGATTAACCAAATTAGACAAGAATCCATTTGTAAACTTCAGTATGTGTGGGTATTTTGTAAAGAATGGAATACGGGAAGTAAAACTGTGATAGCTCTACTGAAATACTGGAAGAGGTGCAGCAAAAGAGTTTAGCCTTACTGCTTGAATTTAGAGCCTCCTCTTCTGAATTCTTAGTAATGCCCATCTCAACCTTCTACCTTCATATTTTTTCTAAGGAAGCAGCTACTGAGTCTTGTCTTGTCTAAAGACTGTTCAGCTTGTTAAATAAAGGGCAAAGAGACAAGCAACCTTTAAATCCCACACAGCTGGTTCTTTCAAGCTAGTGCAAGGGAGTAACAAGTCAGCCATGCTTTCCATTAAGACTGTGCTTATAAATAGTTCATAAAGGATTAATAAATGATTAATATACATCATAAACAATACTACAGATATGACTCTCATAAATTATACTTGGTTGCACAATACTTGAGGGTGTTATACATGGTTATAAACAAACGTGGACCTTGCGGATTCTGTAATAGCCTACGCTGCATATCAACTCTTTATAAACTATTTATAAATGTAACCTCATTGTAAAGTGTGAGTATCTAATCTGTGTGCACATGTGCTCAGTCAYGTAAAAAAGATTGCTTTTAAGTAATGTCTTTCAGAGCCAAACTCTCCACATACCTAACCTACATTTTTTCAGCCTGATGATATTAATAATTAAAGTTCTCATAAAGTTTTCAAAATGTTACAAACTAATTAGATTTACCATGCCAAAATGAATATAATGCCCATTCTGAAGCAGATATATTGTCCCCCTATTTTCCTCCCTTCAAAAATAGTCATTCTTCAATTCTACTTATTTTTCACTTTTTGCATTAATTCAGGCAAATGTAACTCCACTCAGTGAGGTGTTTGATAATGTCATGACTGATATGCTGAAAGCACCATAAATATTACTTTAATGAATAATTGCCCAGTGTTGTTAGAACAGMCAGGTCCAGCAAGTGATTAGATATATGAATAATCATATGACACTTCCCATAAATTTAGTGATSCAACTAACCTCAAGCATCTTGAAGGTAACTAAGATTACTGTGAACATTTGTATAAACAGTCCAAATTTGCTAAAAGTAGGCATATTTTTCTACATTTATATGCCTTCACCCCCAACACATCTCACCTGACTGTGGACCTCTCTCTAGCAAATCTGCTACTCTGGTGCCTGCCAGATTCTGTCTATCTTAGAGTACAGTCAATAGATATTTTACCCCAACATCAAAGGCACCTTTTTCTATTTTTTTTTTTTTCCTTTCTTTCTGGAGCCAGAGTTGTTATGGTTCCTTTGTAGCACAAAGTCCTTCTCACCCAGTGTAAGAGGTTCAAGAATGGGTGAATATCTTTGGAGGAACTTTGCTTGAAGTAATGGATTTATTCCTAAATAACTGAAATCAAAATCCATCATCTTATTGTCAGAAAATATTTAAGCTATTCAAGTTACCATGGAAAACTCTTAACCTCTAGTCTCTTATCAGAGCAGYGGTGTGACTAGGACTCTTTGTTTGGACAAATAGGACTTTTTGTTTGGCTCTATTTTATCGTTCTGATACATCCAGAAGAATCATGATGGACTAAAAGTACTTTACAAAGTGCAGATAAGAGATGAAAAATGTGTTCCTTGAAAAATAAAGGAATAAATTAGTTGACTGAAACTGAGTATTTGTTTAGCACCTGCCAGGTGAAGTAAAAATGTATTATGTAAAACATAAAGATCAAAATTGGACTCTAGTGAGAAATTCATTGCTTTAAAGACACATTTGCTTCTGCAAGGTGCTGCAGTCCAAAATACTTTTGGTTAAAACTATAATTAAAGTTCCAAGTTACACAGAAATTATAATTACAAAGTAAAATCTTTATAATTAAATAATAATAATAAAARAATCACAAAATCCAGCTTTCTTTCTCCCTGAGTTTATTCCCACAAATTCCCTTGCTTCCAAATCATATTTTGGCACTTAGGTTGAATGCTGTGATTACGACTAATGATCTTTCTTTGTTCAAAAATCTTTTGCTGATTATCAGTAAAATTAAAAAAACCTATTGTCAGTCTGTATTCTATTTTTATCCCAAGTAAATCAGTAAAATGCTGTGTGGTTCATAAATGCTGTGTCTGTTCATAAAACACACCTGATACCTGTCACAGGAGTGTTATCTCCCTTAATTCATGGCATTAGAAAACAAACAAAAAACAACTTTTAATGAAAGCCTGAACTTTAAATCCTGCAAAAATTTGATTGAAGTCATTGAGAAGACTTTTAAACTATACTATAACTAAACTATACTATATTAAACTATACTAAGTATAARCTATACTAAACTAAAGCTATTACATATCTGATTAATTAAGAGAGGCCAAGTTCAGAAAAGGAAGTAGTAAGTGAAAGTGAAATCTGGGTCTGGTAAGATGGAAATTCATGGTAAGATGAAAATCATGGTACGATGCATGTCTCTGTACAAATATGACAGTAAAAAGACGGATAATGAAGTCGATTTTCACAAAAATCACATAAATTAGTCCCTGTGAATTCTTACCTCCAAAACATGTGGGATAAGAATAAATACAAAAAGAACCTAGTTAGTACAMAGTCAGCTGTATTAAGAAGTTGGACCTCAGGTATTAAGCACTGTAGGTTTTGATCTTGCTCATAGTCTTCAAACCATGTCCTTCTACATTCAATCAGATTAGAAGGACATTTCCTGTTGTCTAATAGCAAAGAATATCTAGTTTATGAAGAGTTTTATGTCTTAATAACAAAACTGATAAGGACTCAAATGTCCTTTTAGAACTCTGTGAGTTTCTAAAGTAAAGACTACATCTACCACTAACAGCTATTATATTGGAAATATTTAGAATTATTCTTTAACAAGCCCACTTGCTATTTACTCTGCTGTTTGAATGTACTTTTAGTGGACAGAGATGAAGACTGCTCTGGAATCGAGGGATTTTGTGCTCTCCTGTGTATTTGCCATATGTTTTCTTCCAAACATCTGTGGCTCAGACGATGATCGGAAAAATGCAGCGAAATGGTCTAATGGGCCTTGGAATTGTGAAAACTTAAAGTCCTTTTGATACACATCAGGCATGTCGATACGAGGTTGTTCGCAGTTTGTACATCAAGGAAGATTTTATTATCTTAAGTTCAACAAGCAGCTACTTCCTTCATGTACACAGAAATACATCTGTATGAGCTTTATTGATGATCACTGGTGATGCTTTTGTAAATCCTAGTGACATTTGTAAAGCCTGTTAATGAAAATCAGAGCATTAAAGTAGATTTTGCTATTCACACAGGGCAAAAATCAGAGGAAAATATTCAGTAGGACATCTTCTGTTCTAAAGATGTCACAGTATTTTTAGTGGTCAGGAGTGGTACTGCGGAACTGGACAAAATTACAGCTTGGAGATGTCACAGATACTACAAGTTCAGACATCTTCATGTGTGTAATGTCATTCTAGCTTGGTTTGTGAAAACTATGGAATCCTGATAGTTCTATATCTGTCTAATATAGCATATAACAGCTTTGCACAATACTTTTTCTTAGGAATAATTTTGCAGATCGCCTGTTTGAGGCAGCTAATCGCAGAACATGGAACATGGCAGGAATGGTGTTAGAAGCTGTGTTAAAAGTTGGTAGGAATAAATATGGCCTTCTTTGTATTAATGAGCAGCAACAGGACAGGTGTACTCAAAATGAAGACTGTGTATGTATATTACAACTCCTATGTATTAACATGTATACTACTTCCGTTCAATAACTATTTATTGTAAGGGTTTTGTTAAGTGCTGTGGTGCAGTTTGGAACAGATGATCCCAAAGAATCCAAGAGAATTCCAAGCAAAAATAAATGTGGTAGTGAATCAAGGTTATTCTTTTTAAAAGTACAAGAGATTGTGAAGACTAAGGGAAATTAAACTGTATTAGGAAATGAGATTCTTCCATTTTTTCTAATTATTTTCTAACTAAGAATTTCTGAAATCTGTGCAGATCTGCCAAGTAAAAGTATAGTCAAAGACAACCATGCAACTTCCCTATTTCATTTTTCAAACCCAAACCAGCAAGAACAGGCTGCTTGGAGAATGAATGATCACACARCTTTTCAGTGATAAAAGATCAGTGTCTGAAAGCATCTACAGTTCAGGATGCCTCGTATGTTCAGAGGCCTCTACAAGCAGGTTTTTCTTCTGTTACCTCACTTTTCCACTAAATGTAGCTCCCATCAGGCAGTAGCATTTTCTTATTCATGCAGACTTTTTCTGTCTAAAGAAACAACTGTTCTTAGTGAAGAATAAAAATACAGCTTGGCAGCTGTGTGGTTTCTTTTTTTTTTTTTTTTTTTTCTTTCTTAGCCACAGTCAATATAAAGGAAATAATTATTGTAAAATTGTGCAGGGATCATGGACTTCTATTATCAAATCTTTTTTATTCCGTTGTATCTTAAACTATTTCTAGCCTCTCACAGTTTTTTTTGTCCTGGGTAATTCTTTCCCCTACAATTTTGTGTTCATGTATGAATATTCATATTAATTTGAATATTTTTTCAGTAACTCAAAATTATGTCTTTGAATTTCCTATTGCATAAGAATTTTGCCTCAGTATAACTCCAAATATGATGTAGAGTGATAAGCCAAATGCCATTAATGAGATAAGATTGAATCAGTATGAATGTATCCAGCAGATTTACTTCTGCAGTTCATCAGTGATAAAAGTATAAGTTATCTCACTGTTAGCTTTTCTAATCTTCCCCTGTCCTGTTGAAAATACTCCAAATGTAACTGAAATGATTTCTAGGATAGCGTACATCCAAAGATCTCAGTGGATTCCTTATAAAGACATAGGTGTGAGAGAAAGACATCACTCAGGTGTGCTGATTTTCTCTTCTAAAACGAAACTACAGGGTTATATGAACAAAATAGTGTAAAATAGTCCTCAAAAAGTCTAGCTACTACAATACAGGGATTGACAATGTATAACTCTGTTATACCATTCCTATCAGTAATCTTGTGGAATTTAGAGCTGCAATTAATGTTATCTTAATTAAGATCTTCATATTTTCTAGTATTGAAATATCTACATTGACAAACCTTACAATTCTGTTGTTACCATTTATTAAAAAAAAAAAAGATACCCTGCTAAACTCCTGAATATTAATTCCATCAGTTCAGCAGCAGCAACGTTTTTCATTATCAGCTTTGTTCAAGAAATTTTTCTCTATATAGTTCTTCAATTAAAAATATCATAAAAATAAAGTAAAAATTTGGATTTTTTACTGCAAGGTTAAAGTGATTATTATTATCTCATGAATATTTTTCATACTTAAACAGAATATTTTTAGACTAAGAATGTTAAATCTTTTTAGACTAAGAATTTAAATCCTTTGATTTTATTTTACAGGGAAAAGGAGAAACAACTTCATCTGAGTATTGCGTGATGTACAGTCAGTTATTATTGGGACTTGATAGGTTACAGTCTTTGGGCTATCACATAGGAATCTAAGTCTTCTACAAATTTAGTGAGGGTACCAAACACTAGAATATTATAAAACACTTTCTGGAAGATTTAAGCTTGGTAGAATGATAAAAAAAACATTGAAAAGGGCAGCTGAACAGAGCTTCCCACATCACGAAGTATTAGTTAACTATGAGATCCAGAAGTCTGGAAATAATAAGCTGAAAATTTAAACCTGAAGATACAAAAAGGCAACAGACATATTTTGGTGTATCAAAAAATGATGATCCAACAGGTATATTAGAAAGCTAATTTTCAGTTACAAGTGTTTTACAGTCATTCAAAATTCAGTGTAATTCTGAATTTCTTTTCTAAATTAAGTGAATATTATGACTATTTCTCACTTTTTGCTGATTTTAGATTTAAAATAAATGATTTCAAGTTTACAGAAATATCACTATATTTGTATTAGGTTATCATTTACAGAACAGAATGCTTTTTAGTCACTTTAGTCTCTCAAGATGGATTTTCTTCTCTTCTTTTTAAATGGTAAAGGAAATATGCTTCATATTCTTTTTATCCACGCACATACATAGATCAATAGTGCTTAGAATTTGCAGAGATAAATATAAATAACCTTCTAATTCTAAAAAAAAAATACTCTAAGGACAAGGACATCTTAAATTTKTACAATATCCAATGGACTGAGAAGAGTTTCCAGTGAGCTAAGAACAAAGCTACAAATGGAAAGGTCTAGGTCCTCAGTAAAATAATAGGACCAAAGAAGTATCTTTAAAATGTTTCCTTTTCTAAGATAAATGGTTGCTAAGCCATCTCAAGAATACTCTGCTTAATCATGCCTCTCCAAGGCCAAGTTTCATCATGGTCAACAATTTAGTAGGGAAGACTGCAAAAGAACTTCTCTGATAGTTTTACTTCTCTGATACAGTCTGTTCAGAAGAAAATTCCTTCATTAAATATCTCAGTGGTTCTGTTTATTTTGTGAAAGAACAAAACAATTGTCACAGGGCTGTGTTATACCACTATGACTAACTTTAGTTCATAAAGAGTTCATTTACGTCCTTGTACATGAAGATATTTATTAGAATATGTAAGGTCATATTCAGATTTGATATATCAAACTCTTTTCGCTTTATATGTAGTAATTAATTTAACAGTAAGTGAAACTGCTCTTTCTTTTTGTACATCTTATGTCACTTATCATGGACCACAGATTAATTTTATGAAAACTGATTGATTATCCACTACTGTCATCTAACTGCAAAAATAAGATCTAACTTATCTTGAATACGAAGTAAATTGAGGATGGTTGGTATACCAGCTGTACCCTTTGGGGAAGTTGAGGAAGTTACCCTAAGGAAATTCACAGTTTCTTCTGTTCCAGAGATGGTAATTTCTATTTTTCTAAAGTGTTTCTCAAAAATTATTTTGAAACTACTAGGGAATTCTAGCTGAATTTGGAGAACAGTTATAGTTTAAAAATGAAAAGAACGAGAACAATACCATAAAGTATTCATTTCAACGTTTACAGAAGAAAATGTCAGAGCTTTTTAAACCAGACTCATTAGGGCATTTAAGCAGCAAATTGAAATASAAAATGCTAGTACTTCCATTTATTCATGGTAGGCGATATGGGTTCAGATCTCATATTTCCATGATTTAGCTAGTGTATTTTGCTCTTGTGAGTTACTAGTAAAGGATGACCATACCCATCAGATTAGTAAACTACAGCTTCATAAAATATTTTGAGGACATTTTAAAAGAATCAGTAAATAACTTTGGACAAATGTGTTTTCTATGAAGTTCTCAGAAGCACACTTTAAGGAATAATATTGTGATGCCCCGTCAGACTTTAGCTAGTATGAAGGAATGTGCCCTCATGCACCATAAAAGAAAAAGTAGCAGCTGAAATTAGCTAAGGGCTAATCTAGCCCATAGATTAATCTGTTACTAAGCTACATACTGACTACTCTGCATGCAATGCTGCTGTATCACACAGGACTGTCTGCAGAGTTTAAGAATACCTATGTTGAGATGGCAAAAACAGTTAAATAAAAGGATCCACTATTTGCACATCTTAGCCTTATCATAGTATYTTATCCTTTTTATAATATATAGTTTGTATAGCAGACATATGGTTACAGACTACATAAGACTATATATACTTTTACGTATAGCATACAAAAYATAGCATAAATAGCATGTATAGCCAAAGAAATATCATGCAAATTCACAGTGAAGGGTTATGGTTTTGAACTAATAGTGTTACCAGGTGATAAAAATACTTTCTAAATATCATAGTATTTCATCATAAAACTTTTTATAATAGCTTTGTTTCCCATGATTTTCTTCTCCTTCCTCTTAGATACAAATATTTTCATTGAAGATGCAGCAGTTAACAAGTCATGTTATTTAATGATATAACAAATACTACTTTGCATTGTGTGCTTCTCCCTTCTTTGTAAAAGCTTTGTTCTCTTTTCAATAGTTAAATTGTAAAAACAAGCATAAAATAAAAAAAGGAATATACGAATCAGTTGGCATTATTTTAAAGTTGATCTGTTCTTGCATTTTATTTCAGATATTAAGTGTAAATATTAAGGAGATATTTTTGTAAAAGGCAATGAAGAGTAATTTCTTAATTGAACAGTAGTATCTTGTATCTGGTAGACACCCTTTAAAATTGGTTCCTTGATAAGCTATGTCAATAGTTTAATGTCAGCTCATATGAGAAGTCAGTTCCACTATTACAGGAGATTGATGTTTTGACACTTTGTTCCATCTCACACGGCTGTGCAMAAGGAAAAATTACCTTTCAGTTCAAATTTTCATTGATTTGTTTCAAAGGCAGAATAAGACTCCCATTCTAGTTTCCTACTAGTTAGTAAMTAACTAGTAGTTTCCTACTAGCTACTAACTAGTAGGACTTTTCAGTGAGAATACAGGCTCCATCTGTTACAGCTGAGCACTGCCTGGCAGGTGAGCAGYCTGCAGAGAGCCTCGAGGACACTAAGGTGAGAATGAGCCAGAACAGCAAAGATGAACCACAGCATCCTGGGCTGAATTAGGCAGATGGTTGCAAGATGGATGGAGGAGATGATCCTTTCACTTCACTTAGCTCTGGTGAAACTAAATCTGGAGTGCAGCGTCCAGTGTTGGTCTCTACAGTGCAAGACTRCTTGCAGGCCTCCTGGCCAGGAAGAGGAAGTGGGTAAGGCTTCTACAGGCAACTACAGGAAGCCTCTGGATCACAGGTTCTGGGCCTCATGGGATACTTYAACCACCCCGATGTGTGCTGGGATAATCACACAGCCGGGGACAGTCCMGAAGGTCCCTGCAGAACATTGCAGATGATAAATTCTTGATGCAAGTGGTTGATGAGCCAACAAAGGGAGGGGCACAGCTAGACCTGGTACTAACAAACAGAGATGGTCTAGTGGGAAATGTGAGCGTTGGGCGCAGTCTTGGCTGCAGTGACCATGAGATACTGGAATTCATGATCTTGCATGGAGGAAGCTGGGCAAGAAGTAGGATTGCAACCCTGGATTTCAGGAGAGCCAATTTTCACCTCTTCAGGGAGCTCCTTGGAGCTGCCCCCTGGATCAGGGTCCTAGAAGGAAAGGGAGTCTAGGAGAGCTGGCTAATATTCAAGCACCACTTTCTCCAGGCTCAGGGTCAGTGCATTCCTAGAAGAAAGAAGTTGAGCAAGGTGGGTAGGAGACCTGCATGGATGGACAAGGAGCTGTTGTGTAAACTTAACAAGAAAAAGAGAGCATACAGGATGTGGAAAAAGGGCCAGGCCACATGGGATGAATATAGACACACTACCAGAGAATGCAGGGATGCAACAAGGAAAGCCACGGCCCATCTGGAATTAGAGTTAGCAAGGGATATCAGAAACAACAGGAAGGGCTTCTATAAATATGTCAGCARCAAGTGGAAGACTAGGGAAAATGTAGGCCTGCTGCTAAATGGGGAGGGGACCTTAGTGACGGAGGATGCAGAGAAAGTAGTGTTACTGCTACGGCTAGTCCCCATAGACTACAGAGCCCAAATAAAAGAGAGGTAAGCATGAGAGAAGACCTTCCACTGGTTGAGGAGGATTGGGTTAGGGATTAATTAAGCAAACCGGACACCCATAAATCTGTGGGCCTGGATGGGATGCACCCCAGAATGCTGAGGGAACTGGTAGCATTTATTGCTCAGTCACTCTCTATCATCTTGGAGAGGTCATCGAGCCAGGAAACTACAAGCYGGTCAGCCTCACTTCCGTCCCTGTAAAGGTGATGGCGCAGTTCATCCTGGGGACCATCTCTAGGCATGTCAAGGAAAAGAAGGTGCTCAGGAGTAGTCAGCATGAATTCACCATGAGGAAGTCATATTTGAGGAATCTGATAGCCTTCTACAATGGGATGACTGGCTGGATGGACGAGGGAACAAGCTGTGGATGTTGTCTACTTTGACTTCAGCAAGACTTTTGACAGCGTGTCCCATAATATCTTCTTGGATAACTCCTGTCAGAGAAGTGCAAACTGGACGGGTGAACAGTGAGGTAGATTGAGAACTGRCTGATGGCATTGCTCAGAGGGTGGTGATAAATGGGGCTGAATCTGCTTGGAGGCCCGTGGCCACTAGTGTCCCCCAGGGGTCACCCAGGCCCCATTTTCCCCCAGAGAAAATGCTTTTTCTCTCTCAGTCATTTCACCTGACTCATATCACAATGCTTATGCCTGCATGTTTTATTTACAAGCATTTCATGCACACTAACTAAAATTTCACTTAAGATGCATCTTTGAATCCAAAGATCCTCCAGTTTCCACCCATGCTTAAGATGAAACACGTGGAGCAATGATCTTTAATGAGCATAGCTTAAGAGAGGCCTCTCTCTGTAGACCGAATCAGTGATTGAAAACTTTATTTAAGAAACTGACGGGGAGTAGATTTAGTATTCTAACTGTGGTGTCTGTGTCAGTTTCTTAAATTAAGTTTTCAGTAGCTGATTTAGCCCAGGGAAATGCAGAAATCTGGTTGAACTGTCTCTTGGGGCTGCTTATACTAAATTTTTTCTTTGTGTTTAGTGCTAAAGCAGAATTAGAGAAACTCCAGTGTCAAGATGTTAGAAGATCGATTATTTTTATTACTTTGAATTGGAAAGCTGGTATACACAATAGAGCACTTGCAGAATGATACAAGGAGCTCTTTTTTGATTTTCTGGTGTTCAAGAAGTTTGTGAATTCATGGAAGTAGGGTTAATTTTGTTTCAGGGAATAAATAATAGGATATCTGGTTTATTAAGTATAGGGTGGATAAAAATACTTTTATGAAAATATATTTCTGCCCAGTGGAAAATATATAATCTTCAATAAGTTTTAAAGTATCTGTATAATCACTTTATTATGAAGTGCTAGCAATAAACCACATCCTCTCTGTCCCTTTTCTTTGGATAAAATTCTCCCAATAAATTACTTGCAAGCATCACTGATTTTGAATGTTTCTTGGATAAAGGCATCAAAAGTATTGAAACTTCTGTGAGGAGTAGTCTTCTGCATAGAATGATGCAATTCTGAATTCACTAGGAGCTGAAGATGTCCAGGGAAGATAGAAGTAAAGTCATATATGCTTTCAACCTAAAATAAAGACTTTCATCTGAAAGGGTGAACTGTGAAGTGTTATTACAGTGTATATCTCTGTTAGAACAAATGGGCTTTCAACTTAAAAACTAATGGCACAATCAGGCTTTAAAATAAAGATTGCATAGTTTAGCACCCTAAGCTTAGGAAATGACAAATTCAGGCTTTTATGTGCAACCTTGATTCTGCCTTATGCACCTCAGCATTACRGTATAGTGCTTAATTGCATACCATTTCAACAACTTGAGTTAAGCACACAGCATCTTGTTCATCATTAAGTTATCCTCACATATTATTCAGTCTTATGACAGTTCAGAATGATTTGTAGAGATTTCCATCTTAGTCCTAAATAATTTAAGAAATTATTTCATTTTTTTGTAATGTTTATAATTCCATTAAATTAATGGGATTCTCACAGCACATGAGATTAAAATTGTTATTTGAGTCCAGATAAATACAGAGATAAATACTTTCCAAGATATATACAGATTTGATTTATATATCTTTCTATATTAATGGTGATATATTTTTTTTTTTATTCTTGGTTTTTTTTTGAGCTGATTTTTTCCCTATTATGGTAAGTATTCCAAGATTCTTTAGTATGCTGAAGAGAATGTCAAATGGATGGAAGTTTAATGCTATCAAAACTGAGATATATTACATCTTGCTGGTTTGTCCCATAATAAGGCAATCTTTTAAGAAGGAAAACTATAAAACTATACTCAGAAAGAACTTTCAATGGTCCTTGGTCATAATGGTCATAATAAATCAAGCAATGCTATGCTGAGGTCTGTTGTGGATTCAATACTACTATATTTTCATTAATCATATGAATGATTGAATAGATAATAGACTTACCAAATGTGTACTGACAGTCTGCAAGTACAGTTGAAGACATGAGTAACATTCAAAAGCATCTTAAGAATCTAGAGATTTGTCCTGAAGTTGTGTTGCTGTTTAGCACACCTTTGCAAGTGCAAAAAACTGCTTAGACTGAAATAACTCGTTGCACAAGTATGATATGGCTGACGTGGTTCAGCAATAGTCCTTAAAGGTTATCATGGTTCAGATACTGAATAGGGGTCAATAATGTTGTGTTATTGTAAAAATAAACAGAAACAAAAGAAAAGGAATCTTCCATCTCAGTGATGTAAATAAGAGTGTAAAATTAAGCTTAGCTTAGTGCTAGCAAGGCTTCAATTTGAAATATTTCAATAAAAAGTGTGCAACAACTGGAGAAAAGTTGGAGGAGACTAACCAGACTAAATAGATGTCTGAGAGGWAGAGCTATGAAGCAAGACGGGAAGAATTAGGTTTTATTAACTCAGGAAAGAGAAGACTGAGAGYGTAACTGGCTGTTGAAAAGAACACAGTAACCTGATTCCCTATGAAGGAAATATCCATTATTGGCCCAAGAATGAAACCACATTGTAAGAAAAGAGGTTTCAGATAAGATCTGGAGAAAGAAATAATTTCTAAMGTTACAGGATAAGAAACCACCGAAATAGACTGCTTGGGCTCTGTTGTTTGCCTTTAAGAACAAATTAGACAAACTTCTGTCACGTTTTTCATACCTATTTAGGTTGGGGATATGGACTAAATGTCCTACTGAGTCATTCGGCAACGTGAGTCAATAATTGTAATAACAGAATTCATGGTTTTGGGAATACATAGTATTTATAAATATGTAACAGTTATCACCCRTCATTCCACTGAGGTTTGGTATATTTAATATAATAATTGGAAGTGCCCAACATGCAAGGCATAAACATAAATGAATTTAAATATAACACTTTTCCCTGGAGTTCTCTAACAGACATGAGCAATTTTAATGCAAGAGAAGGGAGATTCATTTCTGGAAGCAATTTTAAGTGAATGAGTCTCTATTTAAATGATACCTTCTTTCTTAGATTCCCAACTTTTGATACTGTGATTGCTATAGTACTTCCATCCATTCTCCCAGACTCCCAGAGTATGAAATGGAATGGCTCCAATTCATTTTTCTAGCTTTTTGATGCCTACCTCTGAGCCAGTCACCATAGAGTTAGTGGAGCTGCATTGACACCTTCAGGGTATGAGTCATCTCACTAGCTATAGAAGTCATCTTCAGTATAAGGTGAATCATTCCCTAAATGATTCCCCGYTCCTCTCTATCGGCTTTAGCGCAGATCTAAATGCTTACTCAAAATGCAGGTATCTGCATTCAGCTTCATATATGTAGGAAATAAAATATGCAAATCCTCTCAAGTACATATAATTCAGTTTAAAAATAAATGATATGTGCATGTGTATATATATATATATATGCATGTGTGTGCATCTGTGTAGGTGCATCTATGTAGGTGTGTGTATATAGATATACACATACACATATGCATCTCAAAAACCAATAATACCTGGCTTTGAGTATTTGTTTTCTGCAGATAGGGGTTCTAAGAAGGCACTGCGATTAGAAATATCTGGTAATTTGATCACCTGTTCTTTAAGTCCTTTTGGACTTTTTAGAAATTTGTTATTAAAGCATTCATGAACTCGTGTAGCGTGAAAAATTTGAGGACTTTCAGACAAGATTTCTGCAGCTTATGATTCCAGAAGATTGAGTTCTGAGCCAATTAACTAAACAACTAAGAATTGTAATCCCAGGGAATTCAGGCTGCACTGGAATCCCAGCTCCTAAGCAGGCAGATTCCCAGCCTTCTACCAGGATTTTGCATGGCTGCAATGTTCTGAAGGAAAACTCCAAACTTTAGTCTGATGTCCCACCAGAAATCTTGAGAAAAGGCCAGGTAAACTTTGCTTTCATAATAAAATCAAATTTACTGCAGAATTTGTCGTGAGAAAAATGTTTTAACTAGTCACAGGAAAGAAAAAAAGGAAAAAGAAAGGTAAGATAGTTTGTAGCTGACTATTTCTTACTTAATTTGACAAGGAGAATTTGATTTGTGGACAGAAAACTACAGTCTTAGGAAAAGAAGAAAAGATATGAATGATAAATTTCCCCAAGAAAAATAAAGGAAGTCATAGCTTATGAAAAAAAGTTTCAGAAACAACAAATAAAATTCTAAAGATATTGATAGTAGTCAGAAAAACAATGCTATAAACAAGCATTCAGGGAGATGAAAATGGAAAATTTTGGCCAAGAAACAGTCACAGTTCTAAAAATAAACTTAATAAGTTCAATAAGTTTTTTCATTAAATAGACRGAATGGGGATAAAAGAGGTTCCAGGGCTTTGTTCACCCAAACCTGAAGCCAGCAGAATTTCCTTTAGCTGATCCTATCTTAGTGATKAATATAATCTTAAACTGATTTGTTAAAATACAGTAACACGTTTAATTTTTTTGTAATCAGAAATGTATTAGCATTGACTATGTTTGGTTCCTATCTTATTCAGAAGATTAAAATATGATATCCTTTGATTTTGAATTTTTAAACTTAAATTGCTTGCAAAAAGGAAACAACTCTTTTTTTTTTTCTAGATATTTCAAAGGCAAATGGACTTGTAATTAGTCAGTCTTGTGGTCAATGAGACTGGTACGCATGTTTTTATTTCTTTGTATGAACTTGAATATAAATTTCCTAGTTTCCATTTTCATATGATGATTTTCAAATCTGTCAAGTCCTAATTTCTTATTCAATATTACTCTACTTCTTACTGCTGTCATACCTGTGGTGATCATTTATCATAAATTTATCATAAATAATTCCAGTTTCTACTCAACATCCTGCTGCTACTTGTAACTATCAACTGATATTTGTGTACCATACCTATGGATATATTAGATCCAGTGACTTTTGATGCCACCACAGAGTTCATATGCTTTAGAAATATCAGCAGCAAAGACCACTATTTCTACCTTCACAATAGATATTAATCATTTGATTAATGTGCAACATGCTTTCCTAATAAAGAGCAGATCACAGCTGATAATATCTGTTCTGCACACAAGAAGTATATTCGGTCCAATATTACAGCAGTCTAAATCAGTTATTAGTGGCAGTGTTTGCAAAGTAGTCATAAACACATTCTCTGAATCTTTAGATATAATTCTGTGAAATGGAGATTCTGATATTGCAACTGAATGTTGAATCAAAGTGAATAACCATACTTTACCTTTCCTATTAAAATCCAGTTATTACTTTCTCAGAGGTGTATTATTCATCTGATACAGAGCAGACAATGTGAATAAATGGAAATTATCTGTAACAAGATAGAACAAACTCTCTGATAAATCCCAAACGAAAGATTGTGAACTCCTTGATCATATGAGATGGAAAATCTTGCAAATGAGGGGATATTTACTGGATATACTTTATGGAGCTACCAAGTACTGTCAGTTGTTTAAGTGTTCACACCAAAACTGTWTACTGCATAAATGCATTACAAACAAGCCTCTCCCTGCTACTAGAAAATGACATGAAGTTCTTTAACTTGCCAGGCATATTATTGCATAACGTCTGAAAATCTGACTGGTTCTGTCTCAAATACAGTAAGAATAAACATCTTTAGGAGAAAGAATCAGAACTGAACTGATGCACAGATAGATGAGCATGTATCTATATCTCTCTCTATGCCTTTATACTTGAATGGATATGTACACAAACTTACCTGCGCTTTCTCTCACTTTTTAAATACAGCGAATGAAATCAGTGAATGATGGCCCTTGTCATTTGCCAGTGTTATTAAGCTGTAGGTGCCATTACCTTCTACGAGGAATAAATTCCTCTTGCTTAAATCTTAATTATATCTTCTATCAGATTTGCAAAATTTACATGTTCTAAAAAACAGTTCTAGAAGTGGAAGAGAAAGGAAGGAAAGAGAAAATATTCTTTTTTTCCTAGGAAWGTGAAAAGAAAGCAAGGATAGAAGTCTATCACTTAGACTCTGATATCAGGTAAATTGTGCAGATAGTAGCTCACAAGAGGTTTTGAAGGAATATGTTAATATAGTAGTAAAGTTAAGATCAAATTCTATGTCTAAACATACTATTGGGGCAGGATTATACTCACTTAACTTTAGGCATCTAAAAGCCAGATATCTGGTCAGAACTACTTCCCTGGTCAATGGAAAGGAGCTCTAGTAGGTGACTGTTAACACTCCTAAGAATAATTGCCAAAGATAGCCAGGATAAAATGGTSTGTAAGCAGAGATTGATTTTCCACTGGCCTGGATGATTAAGGCAATCTAAATGGCAGAACTTAAGATAGATAATTTGAATCACTTCCTATACTATTCCATGATTGTGCTATTGAAATCTCTTACTGATGTCCCCAGACACATACTTTTTGCAGGAATAGATGTTTTCCTAGTACTGAAACAGAATAAATGTCATTTTGTATTTTAATGTGTGACTTAGAATATTAAAAACTTAGAATATTAAAAAAAACTTAGAATATTAAAAACTTAGAATATGACTTAGATTTTTTTTTGTGTAATTAGGTGTATGTTGTATGTTCAATAGTCATCTCAAACAGCCACTACAGTCTTGTTACAAGTGCTTATATAGAGAGCTTGTATTAGGACAGCCTAAAAAAATCTGTTTTCACTTGCTTATGATTTTCTGAGTTGAAAAAGAACACTTTATCTAGACCTCTATAGATTATAATATTTTCTTTAAAGCCCCATTCAGACTATTAGCTCGTAAAACCCACCCCTATATGACCTCCAAATCCCTATGCACTGTTCTTAATCTCCATACTGGAGTAAAAGAAAAGCACAAATTCATTTGTCCTAAATAAAAACAGAACAATTCTTCCTTTGATGAAGAGCATATCTGAAATATTTCCAATTGTTTTGCCAAGTTTTCTTTTATAGACACATATATATGTACATATATTTATAAAATAGATGGAAGAGGATGAACAGCGGGAAATCCATGAAAATTTAACCTTTTTACCTCCTGCTATATTATTGTCAACAAATCAGAAAACTTGCTATCTGAGTTGGAAATCTCTTTTAAGTACATCTATTGAGTTTACTATAAAAGAAGGGTACATATATTATTGAAAACAGTTGTTAGCACACTACCTGATATTAATACACTGTTCAAGCCATGACAACTGGGTCAGGAAAGAAAAAAAAAAAAGTCTAGTTTAAAGGAAACCTCTTTAAAGTTGAGCTGTTCTTTATGCTCAGGTTACTTTGGGTTTATGAATATCTATTGACTTTGAAGACTATAGGTCTGATACTTTGACATGGCAATCTGACAAAGAAAGAAGAATGCTCTTGTATGTAATGCAGTTGTCCCATTCAGATGTGACACAAAGACGAGACATCTTGGTGTCAAAAATCTATAGACATGATTGGGTATTGGTATATAATATCTGTTTAATTACATCTGATGAAGTCAGAGCAGACTCAGAGTTATCACCAGACTGCATACACAGTATCTTTTTCTTCTAGAATCTTGAGTTCTGGCAGATTCCTCTCTAATCATAAAAACTGTATATGTAAAAATACAAAAAGTGTACATTTAACTGAGCCAGGCCATGAGGGGTTTGTTTGTTTGTTTCTTTGTTTGCTTGTTGTTGATAACTATACTGCAATGAGTCTAATGAATCCTTTAATTTTAAAATCTCTAGTGGAATCCCATCTATCTTCAAGTCATTAGGATAATTATGTTACAAGTGGGCATAAGAGTTGTTTTTGCAAGGTCTTTGTGTGAGGACTCACAATAATTGAACCACCCAAAGTAGAAAAATGTATCTTGTGACACTGAAGTTCAGTGTGAGATTGTGGCTTAGATGGATGTGCCTGTGTTGGCTTTAATTTAACTAATTTTGCATAATGATATTAATGAAGAAAGTGCACAAAAGACTTCAATCACTTAAAGATCCTGCGATAGGTACTTGCAGTAAGAGTCACAATGGTGCAGCTATATGGCTATTAGCATTTAACCTAAACAGAGTAAAGTTGTCATGGCTCTTTCTACACAAAGTGCAATCACCTTCTTTATTTAGTGAAAATGTTATTTTAAATTTGTGCTTCATTTTTCTACTCCTTTCGCTGTGGCATATAGTATAATATTACCCTTGCACTGATAGAAAGGGTGGTTGAAGCAACTTGTATATGTATATCCTCCCATTTCTCATTCATATTTCCTCTTTTTTTTTCTAGCTTTCCACAAAGACAGAACTAGGAGATTTTGAATAACAATAAATAAAAATATTCCAAGGCACCTATAGAACAAAAAAAGAGAAAATAAAACATAGAGCATGTGAGCCTCAAATGAACATCCTATACATTATGTGCTATGTGAGATACAGCCTTGCAGAAAATAATAGCATGTGAACTTTGCATGAAGTTTTTATCATGTTGCATATGACCGATGAGAAGTGAATTGAACTTTAATTCTGGCTTTTCTAAAAATGAGACATATCAAATTTTCACCTATAATACTTTTTCTCCGATGCATGTGGATAACATATAAACTTCTGCAAATACTTCCTAGACTTCAGTGGTTGTTTGTCAAATGCAGGGATAAAGCATAGATTACAGACACTGCTGCAGAAGTATCCTTGCACATTTTCACATAGGCCACTTTATTTTTTTATTTTATTTTATTTATTTAAATGTTCTGATTCCAAACTTGCATTCTGGTTTATGGAGATCGTAAAGTGTACTGCTATTGTGACTACTATTGCCAAACATTTTTTGATCCCTCTGGCAGGTTGTTCTAGTGTTTCTTTATGGGATTTAAACTAGATCTTTCTGGCTTTGAGAGGCTGTGCTCATTTATTTTTACTCACTAGAAAACCCTTCCAGCTGTACAGTCTTTTTTTTTTTTTTTTCATTAGAAGCTAATAAATTTGTCTTGAACATACACAATGCTAAAAGGCTTACTTTTCTGTGACTTGACCTAGCTTACTATGTCATCTAAACCCCTAAGCTTTATTTGTAAAGGCTGTTAATGCCATATCAGTATTCAGTTCCAAAACTTCATGTAATAGCTTTTTCTTGGGGCACAGTTCTACGAAACATGTGAAATTAATCAGAAATAATGTAACTTACAGTAGAGATAGGGAAGAATATTCTCTTGTTATTGAACAGTATCCAGGAAAAGAGGARGTAACTGATAAATGAAAATAAAAAAAAAATGCTCATCCACACACACTTGAAAAATCTTTAAATTATCCTTGAATAACTATTACCTCAAGTGACGACTATTTATTTGAAAAAAAAAATACCTGTAAGTGTGGGTTAGATGAGTGGACAGTGAGGTGGATTGAGAACTGGCTGGATGGCAGAGCTCAGAGGGTTGTGATGGGGCCAAGTCCAGTTGGAGGCCTGTGGCCACTGGTGTTCTCCAGGGGTCAGTACTGGGCCTGGTGCTGTTCATCAATGACCTGGACAAGGGCATGGAGTGCACCCTGAGCAAGTTTGCGGATGATACCCAACTGGGTGGAGTGGCCRACACTCCAGAAGGCTGTGCTGCCATCCAGAGGAATGTCATGATGACMAGGACAAGTGCAAGGCCCTGCACCTGGGGAGGAATAACCCCAGGCATCAGTACAGATTAGGGGCTGACCTGCTGGAAAGCAGCTCCACGGAGAGGGACCTGGGAGTCCTGGTTGACACTAAGTTAACCATGAGTCAGCAGTGCCCTCGTGGCCAAGAAGGCCAATGGGATCCTGGCTGCATCAGGAGGAGTGTTGCCAGCAGGTCAAGGGAGGGGATCCTGCCCCTCTCCTCAGCTCTGGTGAGGCTGCACCTGGAGTGCTGGGTGCAGTTCTGGGCTCCCCAGTATAAGAGGAACGTGGAGCTTCTAGAAAGGGTCCAGTGTAGAGCAATGAGGATGATAAAAGGACTGGAATGACAAAGAGGACAAAGGGATGGAGCATGTCTCTTATGATGAAAGCCTAAGTGAGTTGGGCCTGTTTAGCCTAGAGAAGACTGAGAGGAGATCTGATCAATATGTACAAGTACCTAATGGGAGAACGTAGRGAGGATGGGGCCAAACTCTTCACAGTGGTGACCAATGATAGCACAACAGGCAGTGGGTACACAGGTTGAAACACAGGCAGTTCCATCTCCATGTGAGGAAGAACTTCTTTCCTGTGAGGGTGACGGCGCCATGGAACAGGCTGCCCAGGGAGGCTGTGGAGTCTCCTTCTCTGGAGGTCTTCATAGCCCACCTGGATGCCGCCCTGTGCCCCGTGCTCTGGGTGTCCCTGCTGGAGCAGGGGAGTTGGACTAGGTGATCTCTAGAGGTCCCTTCCAACCTTAACCATTCTGTGATTCTGTGTGAAAACAAACAGCATCATGGACTTCAGATAGACCTCCTTTTTTCTTGCTGGATCTGGTCTGGCTGAAGACCTCCTCATTTCTGCACTATTTGAACTTGTCCACCTCTTTTTGACTGAGACAGGGAATAACTTCATAAGCCATTCAAAGACTGCAAAAGAGGGAATAGTTACCTTTGACAGATAGCTGGTTGTTGGAACATATACGGGCAGATGAGACTCACATGGTATAGCAATAACTGAACAGGAACATTTAAAGTCCATCCCAGCCCATACAGCCCCCTAACAACCCACTAATGAAAGGACCCAGCCTTGACAATGATTCAACTTCTTCTCTAGAAGCATTTTTTGTAAAATTACTGCACATTTTTATTGGATTTCTCCTGGTTCTCCTGGATTTCTCTTGTGAGTGGCAACTGAGATATATTTTACTGTTCTGTTTTAAGAAGTGCCCTAAATTTTTATTCTGTACAATAGTTTTACCTAGTGCTAGTCATCAGGTCAATTCACCAAATAATTCCCTTTTCAGTATATTTTGAAGCTACCCTAGCTGAAAATACAGTCCAGAGACATCTTGTTGTATCGTTTCCAAATCAGATCTTTAACTGAATTTGGTGTTTGCCTCTGAATGATTTGGGTACAGCAGCAATGGTACTCAAAGGAAGATTTTTTTTTTTTTCTGTTTTGTGTTTGTTTAATCATGTTTAATGATGATACAATTTGAAAAGGCTTTTAAAAGAGAAAATGCATTGCAGATTGAACAACTTCTCCACATTCCTAATTCTTGGTGAGAAGTCAGCAGATTGGTGCCTGCATAAAACAGCTCATTTGAATTTCCTGCAGCCTGACTCTCTATGCAAACTGTGCAGTATTTGCATCTTCGTTAGCTTCTCAGTTCCGTGAGATACCTATTGTTTGAGACAAAACAAGGCATTTTCATTTCTGCTGTAAAGAACAGCATGTGATTCTGTAACTCATTTAACTTTTGCGTCTTTTAGGTAGTGTTGTTGTACTTGGAAAAAAAAACAACAAGATATCGCATGTATTTATGTTCAGGTGCCTTTCCCTATAGACGAATATTCTTAGATTTCTTTTTTTTGTATGTGAGGAAGTTGTACATGCAATGAGTAATGTTATAATTATAATAATTAATAATAAAGTTAATGTTATAACAGGCACATAAATCCATTGAAAAATCTGCATCTAAGAGACTTTGTCTAAAAAACTTAGTGGTAAAGCAAAAATTTGAAGCAGCCTCCCAACGCCCATCTCAGTTCTTAAGCATTTGATGGGCTTTCCTCTCAATCTATAATTCTCAAGWAGCTCTAATTCTCCAAGTATATGTGTTATGCTTGACTATTACTTTCAGTAGGACTATACAGAAAAGTCGACATACACATGTAGACACCAACACCTATAGTTTATCTTAAAAGAAAAAAAATCATTTAATACGATGGAACAATTTGTTCAGAAGTGGTTTAGATGCATTTTAATGAATTTAGGATTAAAAGATGGATACATTTACATTCGTTTTCACTGGTGCTTATTTCTTCTGAATTCAAATGGATTTTGCATTCCCTAGTTTTGCTCTCATCATCACACAGCATAGATAATAGCATCCTGTTTAATTGCTAATTATTCTTTGTAATTCTATTTAGACAGTTTAATTATTTTGTTTAGTGATTTAATAACAACATTTGACTCCTTATATTTTCAAAGCACTTTAGAATTAATGACTATCATGAGGTACATAGTAGCACTAGTAAAATCTCTGCAGGTGGAGAAACTGAGAAAGAAAAGTGAGTTGATTTTGATACACTAAGACTGAACAGCTCTTCTTTTCCCACTTTATATTTTGTCCATTAGACCAAACTGCCTAATAAAGATACAAGGTTAGAATTTGATTTAGTTAATAGCAGACTAGAGGTTTCCTTTAAAAGATAAAAGCAATTTACCTCTCTGATGTATTAATAATTAACACATCTGAACAAGGACTAGATCCAAACTATATTTCAAGCAATCAGATGTCTCTTTTCACAAGCCTGAATGGGTTGGAGATTTCTTATTGGCAATTTCTATCACTCTTTATCAATCTGTAAATGAAATGCTTTTAGAAAAATATATTCTGCACAGGAAGTCTTGATTTCTTTTAAAATCTTCATGACTGGGGATACCGGTGACTACAAAAATATCTCTTATTGTCCATTTCTAAATTACTTTCATCGATGTGCAGCTACCCTTAAGAGTAACTACATTGCCCTTTGCAGCATTCCTCTGACAGAGGATCTAGCATGTCCCAAAGGCAAATACACCGTCTGCAGTTAATCCATTTTATCCTTGCAAAATATTTTTCTGGAGAAAAGACCTCCTTAGAAACAGTCATGCCACATACTGCTGTATTTTCTTTGTACCTCATTTTAGTCCAAACTGAATATCCAGTTTACCTTCATAGCTGTCAAATGATATGAAAATAGGCATAATTGCATCTATATCCAATTCTGCTAAATACTTCCATGCAGTAGGATATTTCAATAATGGCACTTCACTTCAAGCTCTGAAAAGGAAAATTTGTTACACCAAGACTTTGGTTTTTTACCTTCCATAGTGTTAGTAAAGTAACAGATGACATCTCAATTTAATATACTATCCATCTGTGGTTATGAGTGTCAGCTGTAAACCTACAAGCTCATAACCCCCAAATTCATCTTTCTCCAAATAGACCACAGCAATGAATACAACAAAGAGATAGATACTCAGGGCTTGTGGAAACTTTCACCTCTAATAGTGACATCCCCACGATAAGCAACTCCCCCTCCTTTCTGATGAGCAGTTCTGCTCTGTTATTAGTGTTGAATATCAGATGAATTGCATTTGTACCTGTGCTCTAACTGAACATATGAATACCCTTGCTATGCAGGAAATGAGATCAATAATCAAGATTTTACTATCTCAAATCAATTACTAGAAAGGGACTAGGTAAGGTTGTGGCTACTTCCAGAAATTTTTAGTACAAGAAAGCAGAGGGCATCCAATCTTTATTTTGATACTAATACAAAACTTGCTTTACTTCTTTCTCCCATTTTATGGATTTATGGTCTTGTGCTTTTTTCTTTTTCTATTTGCTACTTATCCTCATTAGTCTAGTTTGGGAGAACAGTGACTGAAAAAATGCATAAGTCCTTTAAGATAGCTGAGCTGTGAACTTTTAGATAATGTAGCAAAAAAAAAGGCTAGTGAAATCACTGGATGCCGAAATGTGGGATAAGTGAATTTGGAAAATTATTTTATCTCTGTATCCATCTTTGCTGAGACAGATACAGCGGATCCTGTGCTTCATTTTAAATGAATATTTTATGCATATATACATATATTCATATATAATATATGCACTGATGTACACATATATTGTGTATATATATACATACACATCTATATATAAATCACTCTGTAGTAATGGCAGCAAGGACATATGAAAAAGTCCAATTTGGATTTAAACTACAGAGACTGAAATTAGGAAAATCAGCCACCGAAGWGGAGGGTAACTGGAGTAAGCTGCCAAGGAAGGTCATAGATTCCTGGTATCTCTAATAAGTTGAAGTGACGTTCTACTCTGAAAGATGCTTTTGTGAAACTTTAGTCCTCAATTTGACATGCAGGCAAATGAATGAAGTGGTTGCATTACCAATCTCACATTAAAAGGTCAATTCCTTCCTTTATATAAGGAAAGCCTTATGTAACAAAAAAAAACCTATGCAAGGAAATTGCTCATGGAAAAAGAGGTTCAGTGCCCCCAGTGTCGGCTCAATTGTTCCTCAGCTGTTCAGAGTTTGCAGAGATTTCTGAAAATATGGCTGATCATCACCTTTTCTAAAGTCTACAAAAATGAGGATTTGTGAAATTAGTGCTGTTGCCCATTCTATGAAATTCTCCTATGCTCACGGTCTTCAAAACCCACCTGGATGCCACCCTGTGCCACGTGCTCTASGTGTCCCTGCTCCAGCAGGGACTGGACTAGATGATCTCTAGAGATCCCTTCCAACCTCAACCATTCTGTGATTCTGTGATTCTGTGATTCTGTGATTCATATGATACAAGCCTGTTTGCTGATCTTCTTTCCTGCCCCATCTCAGTCTGTAGCATCACTTTGGAGTCTGGATTTTGATGTGTATCAGTTAGTCATGCCATCAGTTGTATAACAGAGGTAAAGCATGAAATCTCATTATTAAAAACTTTCAAAATATATTTACTGAGAGCGTCCTGTTTAGCATCTTTCCATTCAAATTAACTTTCTACCTAACACAGAAAAACACTTGGAAATCCTGCCTAACATGTAAAAAAGTAATTATAAATGGAGTCATGCTCTTCACTGCTGTGTAGGAGTGGATCAAGGTCTTAATACCCTTTTGTGAAGGGTTTGAAGTTCTTGAAGGACCAGATGTTAAAAAGTGTTCCTAAGGGCTGTATGAAGGCAGGATGTTTATAGGAACAAGGATTCTGAAGTTGGTGAAAATAGGCGTGAGTTCAGCTTGAGCTAAGAACAAGTGAAATGCAGTGCAGTGAAATGAAAACGCCTCTGGTTAGGCATCAAAGATGTCAACACAACCTATAAAATGAGTAGTGTAAACGCTTTTGGAAAGCCCACCGTAAGCCTGATATTTTAAAGATTTACAGTTGTGTTCTGGTCACTTTTGAGCTTTTGATGTGTTAGACCAGAGACCCTGTGCTAGAGACATTCTACAACTGGGAAAGTCTCCTGAAAGAACAACCTGCAAAGGCAATTCTTCTCCTTGAGACCGGAGTATAGAGTACTCCGGAATGCTAGCAGTAGGCAGAGACTAAATGCAAGTGCTCCAATGACTGTAATCAACTGGGGAATGCTAATGTGCTGCTCCTAAGATTAATGCTGCTGCATTCTGTAAGGTGACAGCGTTAGTGAATTACTGACACAGAAGTGCACTTGCATGACAAAACCTGCTGGAATGGTACATTCTGCACAAACCTTGCAGACAGAACTAGGATGTGAGGCGCAATAAAATGCTTCGTGGAACATTTGGAGCTGAAGTGTGATGTAGCAATTATGTTTATGTGAGTCAGTGTTCCCTCAGTTCTCATTTTTTAAGTTTTGCTTTTCCTTTGCTCATTTTTTTTCTGAATACAGTTGATGGCAGCTGAAGAATAAAGTGTTTCTTTCCAGTCTGGTAAGGAGACATGCAAGATCCTAAAGTCTTTTTTTGAATACTGGGTTCTCTGTACTTCCCACTAGAAGTCATGGTAAAACTGAACTGCCCCTCCTCAGGCTGCATTGAATGTGGGCATAAGCACATTAAAAACAGAGGTTGTGTTCTGTTGCAGAGCTGCAAAAAGCATTCTGYTTATTAGGAAACATTAGGCTTACTCCTCATAGATCTGAAATGTTTTTTTTCTATCATACTAGTCCTTRAAAAAAAAATGAAAACCAGTTATGACATCATTTTATTAACTTTTTATGGGAGATGTCTTTGCAATTTTATTTCAACTACATTGCACATTTGATGACAATACTTTAATAAGGAACAAAATTTTGCTATTATATCAAGCTTAATTATATATCTACTATAGGGATAAAAGCAAAAAGTGTGTAGTAATGAAATAATTTAAAAGAAATACATATCCTTCTGTGAGAAAAGACTGCATAACTTAAGCAGCTCTCCTTACTTATGAGAGATTTGCAGATTATGAGAGATTTAAAAGTAGCAATAGAATAAAAATGAAGCTAAAATTGTGACTGCTACAGGAAATTTGTGACCTTTCCAATTGTTAGGGAGAAAATATGCACAAATGAGTTGGTGGGAAGATCTTTCTTAGATTCTCATACAATTTTACTATCTGCAGTGACGAGCCTGGGTTTACTGAGAGATCTTCAMTGTTATTTGAGTAAAGGGATGGAAAGAAAGGCCTATTGCTACTGTTTTAAAATTTCTGCAAATRAGAGAGTCACAAGAGTAAAACTTAATGAAAAGTTTCAAAATCATGGGGAAAGAGACATTACAAGAAGTTACTATCTTTCATGTTTCTAAATTAATTAGCAGTATACCATGGTTTGAACAGAGTTTTCATGTGATTTTGATTTCACGTGCTCCTATGTAAAACTTATTGTGTATGTGCTTCATATTCTCATACACTCCTATGAGCTGTCTTATAACCTGAACGCAAGACTTTAAATCTATACAGAAAGAACAAAATTTACCATCAGCAAGCAGACAGTCAACTCTCTAAAGCAGTTTACTTTAAACTCATAGAATCATATCATACATATTTCATCAGCTGAAAGATGCATGACTTTTGCTGCATTCTGCCTGGTAGGGGTGAGTGATGCTTTAGTACACAAAACAATGTTCTCTGGGATTCATAACTTGAAAATTTACCACATGCTGTTGGTTACTTTGAGTTGAATGTCTAGCATTTAATCTCATTCTATTTTGCAGGTGAAGCATTTAGCAAATAATTATTTTCAAAAAAAATTAATAGATTTATGAGGATTTTACCCAAAACTTATCAAGGAATTCAAGAGTTATGTGATATTTTAGATCTCAAAGAGAAATAACATTTTCCAGATCCCAGACTCAACAGATCTACCTCAGTGAACTTAAGTGAGAACTAGACGAACAGTAAGATGTCAAAAGAGAGGCTACACCATAATGCATGGTGGCCATTTAGAACCTCCGAATTGCCTAAAATCATATTGCACCACAAAATTATGAAGCATATATTTTACAGCTTCTGCCTCTTAGTAAAATGTCAACAATGTTCAAGCAAGTGCCATAAGTTATATTTGTGATTAAATCAATCTGAATACAAAGTTATCATTTTGCATTGTAGCAGTAAACTCCATGAAACTAGAAGTCCTTTCAATTTTAAAAAGTTTCTTCAATGCATTTGGAAATTTCCAAYGAAAGTTACTAAAAACAGTAAGTCTCATGTAAGTCAGATAGGTTGGAACTGCATCAATAGGGAGGTTTTATCAGGCTGATTTATTCAGATTTCTGTTTAGAAAGGAAATTCAACAAAAATTCCTAAAATGCCAACCTATAGTACTTCATTTTTTTCAGAATTAAAATATGTTCTATATATTCACAAAGCCTGTCATAGTGAGGATTTGTTCTATTCCTGGGGCTCCTTATTTCTAAGTAAATGAAAAAAAAATCACTATTTTATCATCTGAATCCAGGGAAATACAGGAGTGATGTTATTAGCATGTCCTCAGAATTGCTGAAAATAATGCATTGGACCTTCTTTCCTCACAAACTCGTTACATAGTTGGCCTATATTTCATTTGTATGTGTTCTCATACAGTCATATTATTTACTCCAGCTGCCTCTTCTGCCATGCAGAAGTTAAAGAATGAACCACATAAATTTCAGTGGCACAGTGTGCCCAGCTTAACAAATAATACAGATTTTCCAGAAAGGTCTTAATACTGTCCTACACAGAATTGCTTTGAGTCCCAGTAGGAATATATCCTAGGCACATGATTTGGTGTTGTCTTTTTATCATTTTGGAGATGCTCAGAAATGCATGCCAGTCTGCAAAGCCTCAGTATCAACAAAAACAGCTCTCTGATGAAAACATTTTAGCAAAGACTGCTTTAATTTCTCAGAAAAATAAAGGTTTATAGAATAATAACATTCTGTAAAGGGGATTAAGAGAGTTAACTATTATATGCAAATTATCCTCAGATGTTCAGTATGAATTGAAATCTTCCATGGAGCACTATACAGACAGCAAACCATTTTGTACTGGCCCTAGAGACAGGGTGAGAGTAGCCTGCTATTTTAGCAGTTTCTTTTTTCTCTCTGTAACATGTTCCATAGCTTTGTCTATGGACCACCGTCTCTGCCTTGCATTTCGGTACCAATAGCAAAAGGACTTTTCCTGATTTCCAAAATCCTGAGCCTTTCTCTTAGTTCTGTGTTCCTCCCTGGCTCTCCGTTTTTGGTCAATGTTTTCATTTGGCTTGTGGAGGCTTCCAAGACTCGTGTTATCGACAGAAWCTGTGTGTTCAATGTACAGCGAAGCCTGCTCTGGAGCTGCCACATGGCTGGGGCTGCTTTCTTTACCATTTGGTCCCACCTTGCTCCGTGTTCAGCCTTGTCTCCAGAACTGCTGTCACAAATTCAACCTCTCTGCTGTCACCTAAGCAGTGCCACTTTATTCGATATAGTGCCTTATACTGATCTCATCATTGTAATCTCTCTGGCTGTTCTGCAGTAGTGACTGAAGCAACGTGACTCAGATCTGTGATATGTGGTTTGTTTTCTCTATTTTTTCATAGAAAGGAGAAAAGTGTGTGTAAATTAGACTTTTGCTTTATATATATGTTTAATATTGTTTTAAATGTACACACTATGATGTGCCATGTATTTATTGGCCTTAGAATACCTGATTGCAGTTATAAAATGGTTTTAAACTTGGCGTTTACAGCAATATTCTTGCTTTGACAAAATTATCTGCTATTTTTTTTTCTTGATGCCTCTCTGTTTTTCTTAGCCTCTCTGCCTAAAAATTCTACTCCACTAATTACTCAGAATAACTCTATTAAAACAAGCCCTTAAAAATGTTGTGGCCAAGTAGGACAAAGCAGAAGGATTTGCAGTTCTATAGGAAATSCAGCAACCTGCCTCCTGTTCTGACTCACTGTCAGTGGTATTGAAATTACAAGCAGGCACTTTTTAAAGCAAACGTGAACTTTTACATGTTATTTTGGATATTCTGCTCATTTCCCTGGGAATGATGGTTTAAAAATGTTCTGAACATTGCTTCTACCCACATACAATATGCTTTTCAAATGAAAGGAAAAACATCTGAGAAAATTACAGCGAAATAGTGTGAGCTTGTTTCAATGAGCAAGTTTGAGTCTCTGCCTAGGGGACTGAGTTCTCCTGGGTCCTTTTGCATCTTCAGAATAGGTGGAGCTTTTTTGGGATGAGAGAGGGAAAACTTCAGAAATGTAGGTGTCTAGATGATTCCATATGCCGGGTTGCTAGTAACTTCTGAAGGTGATTTAGGGATCAGCTATAGTATTGACAGCTAAAATGACTTCAACTCTAAGGGGACCACAGAGGCTGAATTGAGAATGATCTTGGGTTCAGGACTTTTTTGATTCCTGTCAAAGACTGCAGCACCCGATGGAAAAGAAACGCGCATCTCCAACACCCATCCTCATTTTTCTCACCAATTAACTATTCTAATATATGTATAGTCTAGAATGTTTCAGGCAAATACTTGGGATTTCCTTGTGGTAAAATTACCATCTCCACTCTTGTTCTTGGGGCTTGCTGACCCTTCATTTTCCCTAAAGGAGAAACTAGGAACAATTATGAAAATTTAGCATGAAAAGTTAACCTCAGGCAAATTTATAAGCCATTGAAGACTGGTATTTCTTAATAAAAAWATATATATTATATATATCTTTAGCTATAGCTTTCTCGCTCTCTTTATATTTACATATAAAACTGTATACATATATTTCTAATCAGTACCTGAGGAAATAACTTTTAGTGACTTCAGTGAAGATTTATTTGCTCTTAGTTTATTAATGATACAGAATTTATATTTGAATTTCCTTCCGAGGTGGTAGTAAAGAAAGTTAATTACACAACCTGTCCTTCAACTAAGAAATATAATTTGTAAAATATTGACCTGCTTGATAACAAAATATCTCGACACAGTAATTCTTGACTGGCAGTATCCCGTGGGCAAAAATATTAGTTGTTTCAGACAGTTCCCCATTACAGATTGGTTACAGAAATTACATTGACCTTAGCGCAGACGTGCCAGTTACCACAAACTGGGATTCTATCCAGAAATCTTAAGTGGAATGTCTTTTGGAAATTGTTTTTAGTAGGAGTTTGTAAAAAGGAGACTTTTATAAAGTGGGATTTTAATACGTATCTTGCCAAACTTTTGTTTGGAAAGAAAGTTAGGAAGCTTCAAGTTAGATCTTTTGAAAACGGAAAAGGAATGACTGCTTGACAGGTTTAAAAAGTCACGCTTGACAGAGTAGTTATAGCTGTTTGATAGTAAGACTTAAATGTTCTGCTTTATTGGATGACAGGCTGAAGAATTGAAGGACTATCAAAATAAAACTTYTTTTTTAATATATACTCTATTTTTTTTCTACTAAATAATCCAAGGTCAAATATGCACTTTAATCAAAAAAACTAAAAACTTTTGTGTACAGCCAAGGAAAATAGACCAAATTTAGTGTTATTTTCGAGACATTTGCCAGTCTACATACAAAAAGTGCATTAGAGTTGTATTAGCAAAGTCAAAGCTTCATAACCCAAAGAAATTGCATCTGGATGGAAGCCATCCTTTTGAATGGAATTTAAAATTTTATAAAATAACCCTGTACATATATTTTAAGAATATCTCAAGGCTTTATAACATGGATTTTTTATGCATTTATTAAAGCATTTGGGGATGATATAATGATATCTGAAGTTATTTGGTTTGATATTTCTACACTTTAATAAAATCATAAAACATATTTTGGCCCACTTTTCCCAACATGTCCAGGTGCCTGTAGGTAGTTTTTTTCCTGCATGTCTTAAGGTAGAATCCAGTCTCTGCTGATCTGCCTGACAATTGCCTCAAATTACACAAATTGCTTGCAAAAGGAAAGCACTAATCAGGATGAAGCAAGCACATCAAACCTGATTCACTGACAATTGCATATTATTTCTCAGGAAGTTTTTCACAGCTTAAAGCTTTTCCTCTCATATCCGTCAATAAATATAGTACGTTTCTTGCATTGCAGTTTTAGGCTTGAAAAGAAGTGGTTTTATTTTAAAATATTTTAGTATCATGTGTATTGATATTGCTATTATAATTATTGTACCTGAGCATTTCAAAGCCTGATTTTCTATTTGCCCTTCAGCATCAATCACTAAGGTTCACCCAGGGGAAAAAAATTACCACAAGGTTATATTTAGAAAAATCATTTTTCTTCTTCACTTTTTCTCAGCCCTATGGAGATATTTTTGTCAGTGATAATATTTCTCCCTTAATGCTTATCCTATATATTGATTAGCAACCATCATTTACATATTCAGAGAATATTGATTTTACATTTAAAGGACATTCATTTGATTTAAAATTTTTCTTTAAAATGAAAAGTAAAGAAAATATTATATTTTGAATTTGAAAAAAAAACCTTGCTTAAATTAATTTACAGAATATCTAAGGTTACGCTTTTCCCTTGTATTTTCCTACCTACTTTGTGATGGAGGAGAAATATTTCTTTCCCATTAGTCTTCATCTATGCCTCTATTAAAACTCTAGTTCAGGAAACACATCCTTTTGTCCTTTGGGGTTCAAATTATTAACATGTTCTTCCTTGAATGTCAATCAAATTTTGTTTATATATTGAATTACATATAAATGGTGATACAGATTTAATAATAAAACTGTATCATTAAGGATTTGGCACAGTTAGATCACTTTAAAAAAAACTCTTTGTGATGAATAATCTGAGATCCCTCTCTCAGGGATAGATTTTTATCTATCTATAAAAATCCTAGGTAACAGTTTTAAGGATTTATTTCAATGGTTAAAGCATAGGGCTTAAAGTCTCAGCAGAACCTCATGGAGTTCACCATCCCTTCACAATAAAAACAATGAGTTTTGGGCATAATCACAGACTGAAGTCTTCCCTTCAGCTAGATTTATAATTAGCTTGTTAGCCCTCCTATGCCTTAAGAGAAATGACCTTTTAAGAGTCAAAACATTTTTTCTCATGATAGCATAGGAGTTATGACAGTTAAAAATTATTGTTGTTTCTGTCCTGTGATCAATCACAGTTTTGCTTGTTAACATGACAGGATTTTTTTAAGGCAAGTTATTAAAAAGTTCAAGAGTGTGTTTATGGGAATAATATTATCCATGAAAGAAAGCATGGTACATATCACATCTGCTTTCACAGACATATATTTACTGCACTAGATGKTTTTTTTTTCCACAAATCTGTAAGCATTTCACCTAAGGATCAAAAGGAACTTTCTTACTGCAGAAAAGAGGATTAAATGCATGAGAAAAACAAGACTCATATGATGGCAATTTTTCTAAAATGTCACACTTTTAGAAGAAACTAGTAACTTTTTCCACCACTTTTAGGTGAACATAATCTGCAGATGGAGAATGGTGACTCCCATAGAAATGGGGAAGATCAAAACCCCAGGATCTGGGGTTCTAGATTTCCTTAAATGTGAATAAACTATTATTAGGTTATTCAAAATTGTTTTGTTCACAGTCTCAGATAAGTAATTTAGGATTTAAATAAACCACAAATAGGTCTGCCATCTAATGGAGTTTAATGCTGAAATTAAGCATATGCTTGAATTTCTTGTTGAACTAGTACCAGACATATGAGAAGAATAACATATACTATTTTAAAAAATGTATCATTATTTTCTTTCCAGAATCATATCACTATTTCCAAAATTGCAGACACAAATAAAGCAGCAGTAGGAGGCAAGAACACATTTGAAAAAACCTCTAAGAGAGATTCTAGACTGAGGAAGAGGAGATACAGATTGCAGAGAGGACTGCAGATTTTTCCTTGTACTTATAAATTATTTTTTCAGGTTTTCTCAAAAGACCTCACGTCAATCTGTCTGAAATTCTGCTTTTTTTGGTAGACTTTAGAGGTCTAACTTTATTGAATATACTTTAAATGAATCTGAGTTTTCATACCACAAATTGTATCCACTGTGCAGAAAAAGAAGATAAAAATATATCCTTCGAAGCAAAACTTTACAAGTCAAAAGCCACACAGAGCATTCCTTAGCATAAAGGCAAAGTATTTAATAAGAATTCTATCTACTAGTGCAAAATAAAATATTTCTCTTAGCTTGATAAGACCTGTCGGATGGTGAACAATGCTTTTGTCAAGAAAGGAAATGTTTTTCCAGTGGCTGCACAAACAGAATAAAACAGAAAAGAACATTATTTTAGATAAATGATCAATCTCATCATGGTCCTTGAGGCTCATTTCAGAATGGCTTTCTGCAGGGCTTCACCAGGGAGTCTGTGATGCATGTAATAGAATCAAAGTGCTCCAATACAGTTCCAGAATGGTAGAATTCCTGTTTATCTCTGAGCTCACTTTTTCTATCTTAAGCTCTAGATTTAATKCTCTCAGTAACTTACAAAAGACCCAATTGGTCTTTTGTAAATAAACAAATATTTCCTAGTAACTACTACAAGTAGTTACTTTAGGATGCTGATGGGAACTTGAAAATGACAGAGCTATTTAAAATATATATCTTAATATATAAGCACAAATGACTATTCCTATTCCATTACTTTCCCCCAATTTTGAAGTACAGAAGGCATTTAAAAATGCTCTAAATTAAAACACTCTGAATTGCATTAAATCATCTTGAACTATAATAAAAACTACTTTTTCTGAAGAACTCCATGGAAAGTAGGCAGCAGTATGCTGCTGTAAGAAAGAATATAGAAAGACATAATAGATTTTTTTAAGAAAACAGTTCATCTCCACTCCATTGTTCCTTCTCACCCTTTCCCACACAGATACAGTTATTCAGTATGCATAAAACCTTTGCAGTACAAGTAGATGCTCAAAATGTAAAATCACATATAGAGGGAGACCCATAATACCGTACCTTATTTTCTTTTACCTACTGCTGCCAAATAATCCAATAGAAACTAACACATGAAGAAAATTTAGGATCATCCTACATTTCTTCTAAARTCAACACTTTGAATCTTGCAGTAATGGCACTGTAAATACTGAAAACACTAGTGAGTTGTGCAACCTGTATGATACTGTAAAAAATAATAGATACTGTTCTGCTGCCCTACACACATTTAGGCACTTAATTACCACTGACAAAAGCACAAGTATTTGGAATGAAATCACATGGACAGATTGTTGGTGAAGAACAGATATTAAAACATATCCAAAGAATCACAGAATGGTTGTTTGGAAGGGACCTCTAGAGATCATCTAATCCAACCCCACTGCTCCAGCAGGGACACCAAGAGCATGGGCCACAGGCTCTCATCTAGGCAGATTTAGAAGGAACCTCCACAACCCCACTGGGCAGCCTGTGCCAGGGCTCTATCACATGGAACTTCCTTGTAGCCATTATCGCTTGTCCCGTCACTAGTCACGACTGAGAAGAGTTTGGCCCCATCCTCCCTACGTTCTCCCCTCAGGCACTTGTACATATTGATAAGATCTCCTATCAGTCTTCTCTAAGCTAAAGAGGCCCAGCTCACTTAGTCTTTCCCCGTACAAGAGATGTTCCAGTCCCTTAATAATCTTTGTTGCCCTCCGCTGGACTCTCTCTAGAAGCTCCACATCCCTAACTGCGTGCCCAGAACTGCCTCCAGTACTCCAGGTGCAGCCTCACCAGAGGTGAGGAGAGGGGCAGGATCCMCTCCCTTGACCTGCTGGCAACATCCTCCTGATGCAGCCAGGATCCCATTGGCCTTCTTGGCCATGGCTGCCTCATGGTTAACTTGTTGTCAATGAGGACTCACAGATCCCTCTCTGCAGAGCTGCTTTCCAGCAGATCAACCCCTAATCTGTACTGTTGCCACACTGCTAATAGAATACGTACCTCTTCCAACTGCCATTTTTATCATCATCAATTCTTATCATTTGGCTGATTTTTCAAAACAGCAGAAAGTTTCAAAGCAGAAAGCAGAAAATAATAAATCATTGTAAATTTACAATGAAAAGTATGTTTTTTAGTCCAAGTTACTTTTCATTTTTTTATGCCTATTGTGAAATAAGCTTTCAGAACAGATCTAATCTGTGTAATGTATTGTAGAGCTTCTTCTTCTCTCTCGCTCTTTTTTTTTTTTTTTTTTGCCTCTGGAAAAATACAATTAAAAATCTTGAAAATCTTTGGGAGGTTGGGTTCCAATATTTATTTATATCTATCTAGATCCATTATCTATCTATATCTACAGATAAATGTCTATATCTGTTATCTATCTATATCTATTATCTCTATATCTATTATTTTTCTTATGAGTCATTTCAGAATATTCTGAACTACAGAATTTAGACTCTACAATTTAGATTTGAAATTTAAAACTATCTACTAAAGTAGTACCTTTATACCAGTTCACATATTCCCTTCCACTTCTRAGACATATGATACAAATGGTATTTAGTCTTATCAGAACACTGTGATGACAGCGCTCCACTTTTTCCTATAGATGTTTCCACATGAATCAGACCATGCAGCATGACAGAAGGGGATAAAGGTATACTTAATTATCCTGATAGTTGCCCAAGAGCATGTGTGACATTTCTCAGAGAAAATTCCAGAGAAATGAAGAGGCAACATCTGTGTCAAATACTGGTGATAAAGTTAAACTTAGCGTGTATCATCAATTTTTGTTCATTGCTGGGGGCAGACCATCTACAAAGTAGAGCAGTGAAATCACTACTCTGTATCCACATTTTAAGAGGGCTGGTCAAAAGAACTAAAATTTATGGACTTTAAAAATCCATCTGGGCTCCCTGGCTCAGTCTGTCCAGGGATTGTTTTTTCCCTGAGTTGAGTGAATAGGAATAATTTAATAGAAAAGTTGTGACTGCTAAGGAACTAAACAATTAGTCTTCCAAAGATGAGCCCTCATAGGCACCATTTAAGGACTGGAAAAATTATTAGCTGGCAAAAAATTAGTTCTGACAAGATGCAGAACATTTATTKCTGTCTTTCGAAGAGCAAAATGCCTGCCCCACAGGCTGTGCACGACTGCAAATACCCTTGCACCTACTTCATTCTAATATATCTACTGGTGTTTACCATCTTAAAGAACTCCAAAGCTAATGATATCTTCATAATAAATATGAGTAATATTATATGCAAGGTTAGGATTCATCTCATCTCACCTATCTTCAGCTGGCTAATTGTCAATTGTCTAATTGCTTCTAGACCAAGCTAGTTGTTAGGGCTTCTTTTCTAAAACTGACAGGAGACTGACGCCTTCTGTGGATGAATCACACCACCTACCCAGATGATTATCTCAAGCTGATTAGCTTCCCCTTAGCTAACTCACTGTCAGACAGCTGCAGCTGGTGACTCCTACTCAAAGTAACGCTAGACACTCATAGCATTAGACTGTGACAAAAGAAGAGATTACTTAGATTTTAAGGAATACTCCCCCATTTAGAAAAGTCTCACAAGCTGATGTTACAAGAAAATAGAAGGTTTCTTTCTTCACCACCCATTTAAATAGTCATAACATTTCAAAGTCTCTATGATTCCAGTGATCAGGTGCAGTCCAATGATCCTACTGCTGGTAGTGTGGCTAGTTCTCCGGCTGCTATTGCCAGGTCATCAACTATTCAGCTTTATAAGCAACCACCAGCAGTAAAAAGGCCACTTGGGAGCAATCTTTCTAGAATGAGGTCAAAAGATAGCTGGGAAATATTGAAATACCAAGTATCAAATGATCAATGGAGTTTCTTCTGTACATGCTGCAAGTTCACTGGTTTCATTATATATTTATATATATACCCTACTTTACTTTTCAGGCTTCTAATTTAATATGAATTTATTTGAAAAGAAAGAAACAGAAGGAACTACTGATTTTCTTTCTATGGCTAAAACTGACCAAATAAAAAATTGTACTCACTGCTCCTAGTACAGAGCACCATAAGGAAAAACAGAAAGTCAAACAGGAGATTCATTCTCTGTTTATTTACTCACTGTTAGAAAAGAGCTCTGGACCTTTCCATCCCACAGAAGCAAATATGAATAAACTGACATGCCTATTCTTATTAAAACAAATGGAATTATCTCACCAATGAAGTGCCATGTTTCATATTGCTACAAGCTTGTAAATCTTTCATGTAACTTCCTACATGCAGAATAGCTTTGAATGCCTTAATTTGGTGTGACATAACATAAAATTATAAACTTATAAAAATTATAGGTCAAAGTATAGGGTATGTCATGGTATCATATATAGTAGAGTTTCTGCTGTTTCCAGAATAAGAACAGTTCAGCTGATGATGTGATTGGATTTCTCTTGATAACAGGGAAGTCACAACAACTTAAAACTGCCAACTTAAGAAACAAGAATTAGCTGTTAGAACTTTCTTTTAATAGTATATTATCCTCATACTATTCATACAATCTGCTTTAAGGTTAAAGATTTCTAAAAGTATGTCGTTGCTTTGATTTCTCCAGTATGCTGTCATTGGCTCATTTTCCACTCTAAATTTTTGTTCACAAATTCTTGCCCAGACCTGGAAGATCTGGGAAGAATAACAGTATCACTACATGGTGCATTATGGATATCCACATTGTTCTGCTAATGTTTCTGTCTTGAAATCAGAAGTTCTGTAGGTCTCAAATTATTTCAAAGAGGTAACAGAAAACAATGAGAAACAAAAGGAATAAAAAAGAATCCCCTAACCCAGGATTTTCCCCTAACCCAGGAAGGCATTTCCAGTACTGGCTCCACAGTTGGTGAATCTGGCTATAAACTTGATTTTGAAGCAATTTCCATGTAGCAGTGTAACTTCAGCCTTTCTTTATCCATTTCTTAAATTCACAGGAGGCCCAAGTAAATAAGACTCCTAATTCTTCATGCACTAATTTTGTTGTTAATCTTGAAGTACCTCTTCACTGTGACTTACCTCAATTTTTTATTGACATCTGCCTTAAATAGCACAACCTCTTCAGAGGAGACGTGCATTTGCAAAAAAATGACTTGCATATGTAAATAAAGAAAAAATATTAGTTTATTTACAGGTGCAATTGGAACTACGTAATTCCTCCACTATGACTGCAGTTATATCAACATAGCTGGTACAATCCATTTATGTACAGCTAAGCTTAAAGGGATGTTTCTGAATTTAAAACAAGCAAGCAGACACCCAAACCCAATACTCTTAAACAAAATAGATACAYAATGTAAAAGCACTATGTTTGGATGAGTCTTTGGGAACATGACAGCATATTAACACGGAATCTGTACTGACAGGTGCACCAAAGTCAATGAGAATTGCTAAATAGAACTTCTTTACCGTAGACAAAAGAATAGGCAAGATATTGCATGAAAACCACATACTAAATATAAATTTTAAAGTAAAATATGTTAAAAAAAAGACAGAGCCAATCTTCTCTTTTACTACATTATGTTAACTACCACTTGCAATTGTTATAAATGTCACTTGTAGGCTTCCAGCTGTTCAGGAATGGGTTTGTTTTTAAAGTACTGACTGAATAGAATAATTGTTTTGTAATGTTCAACAGCATGGTGTGTTGGTTTTGCTTCTGTCTTTTAATGTATATAATTGAATAATCACATCTTCTTCATGCACAAATACCTACCTATGATAGGAAATATGCACTTAGGTTTCTTGAGAAATTCATATTCACTTAACTGTTCTGTTTACACTGTACATTTTCACTGTACTGGATACAAAGTACTGGCTTTCTGATGTGGCTGAGCTATTCATGATTCAAGACTCACATGGGTTTTAGGTATTGTGTAAGAGTTGAATTTCTAGTACCATAAAGAAGAGTGAACTATTACCATTTTGCAATGTATGGTTATCTGCATTACAATCTGCACTTTCTTTAATTAGTACAACTATTCTAAGTTTGTTTTTATAACTCTTTGTTTTGATGACATCCATAAATTCCTTCCTGTCCCTTCCCTTCCCTTCRCTTCCCTTCCTTTCTCTTCCCTTTCCTYGCCTTCCCTTTTTATTTTTTTTTTCTGTTGTCTGAATTGGTTGCCCTGAGGCTCTAATTCTCTTCTCAAGAGGGTTTTAGATTATGAAATAAATCTAATGTCTTCAGGTAATCTACCTGTGATTTAAATCAACAGCAGAGGGGAGCCAAAGCTTCAGGTTATGGCTGCGCAGTGAAATACAATTGAATTGTGGTGACTTAACAAGATACCTTCTGTCAGCTGAGCAGCTATGAGCATGGGTTAGTCCAATTAATTGTGAAAGAGTATAACTTAGTTTAAATAAATGAATGAGARCGAAGAAAGCATATTACATCACAAGACACCAGATGAACAATTTTTCTAGGCTATTTTTTATTTGCCAGTACTATGTAGCTTTGGTCCCTAACCAAACATTTTAGGTCAAGGCCTGGGAGCCAGGCGTTTATTTTCAAGTTAGTCACTCAAACCCAGATGATAGACTCCTGTTCCTATAATAATAGATTGCTGCATTGTAGACCTCTCTTTCATAGAAAATAGAGGCAAAATTTTAAGCTGTGATTTATCTGACCTGTTTCAGATGATTAATCATAGATGAGATAAATGGTATCCTAGAGCCTATCAACTCTATTAAGTATCGTTCCAGTAACTGTAAAAGAAGTGAAAGCTGTCTGTCTCAGAGACAGAGCAATGCATTTCATCAGGTGAATCCCACTGGACTATTATATAGTCAGGCTTTATCTATTCAACATAGTCACTGAGATTAAAGGTGCAGGTTTAATTCAATTTAACCATTATCTGAGCACTTAGTGTGGGATTTGTCTCACCTAGTTTTATACATCTAGAAACTAATCATTTTTAGACTAGCAAAGCAAAGCTGGGCAAGTAGACTGGAATCTATTTACAGTCAAAAGAAACAGTCACTTCTGGAGGTAAATTCATTTTGTTCTAAGGTAGACACATAACATAGGGCAGAGAAATTATACTCCAGAGGTACCTTTTCCTACTTTGACTTAAAACGGCAATCTAGATAATCAGGTCAGCTGGAGACACTAGGTGAGATGAATCGCTCTCCTAGTATGCAGTAAGTGAGAAGTAACATGCTCCACTTTCTCTTTATTTGTCCTTTCTCTTTTTCTGTTTCTGYTTTTTTTTCCTTCCTTACCTCATGCAGCTTTATCTCCCTCCCAAGGCAGAATGGAGGATGTAAGTTTTTCTCAACCCAATATAAAAATGAGAAAATGTATGCACTCAGGAAAGTTTTTTTTCAGGTCAGGAGAATTTGAATTGCAGTGATCAGAACACAGCAAGCAATGTCAACCTGAGATGACCTGCYAAATCCTGTGAGTTTTTGTCCTGGTTTTACAAGCCTTTCCCCTGCATCCAGTTCTGACTTCAAGCAAAATAAATAGCAAACCGATAACACACAAAGTCAACTGAATATCTGACTATGCTGAGGAAAAAAAGATATTGCAAGCCGAAAACATACAGAATCAATAGAAAAAAAGAGTACACAGTTCTGCATCCTTTCATCAATAGTCTGCAAAGAAATCCCAGACCAACATTTGATTTTAAATTAATGGCAACTCTTTAAATTTAAGCTTTATAGACTCATTAAATCAGCAAACAAGAACTGTGTGTTGTGAATGGGGAATTGCAGTTGGAGCTTGACTTTTTAGTTTGCTCCATAACAAATAAAATAGCTTTAGACACAGCAGTAAAACACATCATTATTTAATCTTTTCTCCATCTTAATTCTCTATTTTCAGTAATCTGGAAAAATTACATTTTTAGAGAAAGTACTACAGGATGAAGATATGAAATTCCATTTCAGAATTTTATTTTGTGCTGAGAGTCAAGAGGAAATACAGAGCACAGAAGAAAGTATTAGTTGAAATATATTGTGCTACTCTGTTCATTCACCTGCCAGCACAGAAATGATATTCTAGCAGTCTGCCTTGCCTCATTTTCTAACTTCAAAAAAAAAAAAAAAAAATAGAAACCTTAGCAGGAA